>NW_006922220.1:458623-461186 GCF_000298275.1 Orycteropus afer afer | reverse complement strand
CACCCAAATCCTAATAAAAAAAATAATAATAATAAAATCAATAATGGGTCAATCCAAAAAAAAAAAAAAACAAAAATGGGCAAGGGACATGAACAAACACTTCATTAGAGGTGATATACTGGCAGCCAACAAACACATGAGGAAATGCTTATGATCGTTAGCCATTAGAGAGATTCAAATCAAAACAACAATGAGATATCATCTCGCCCCAGCAAGTCTTGTTCAACAAGACAGAAAATAACAAATGCTGGCAAGGTTGTAGAGAGATTAGAACTCTTATACACTGCTGATGGGACTCTAAAATGGTACAACCATTGTGGAAAATGGTATGATGTTTACTTAAAAAACTGAAAATAGAAACATCATGTGAACCAGCAATTCCATTACTATGAATATATCCTAAAGAAGTGAAAGACAGGACATGAACAGACCTATATGTACACCTATGTTCATCACAGCAGAATTCACTATAGCAAAGAGATGGAAACAATCTAAATGCCCATCAACAGAAGAATGGATAACCAAATTATGGTATTTCACACAATGGAATATTATGCTACATTAAAAAATAATGAAGAATACACAAATCATTTCACAATGTGGATGAATCTGGAGGACATTATGCTGAGTGAAATAAGTCAATCGCAGAAGGACAAATATTGTATGAGCCCATTACTGTAAAAAGTCAAGGAAATGTTTGCTTAGGGAAGGAAACTCGCTTTATAGGTTACTGGAGATGAAGGGGGAGAAAAAAAAAAAAAACCTCACTACTGTGGAGTTGATTCTGACTCGTAGAACGTAGATTGCCCAGTCTTTCTTCCAAGGAGTGGCTGGTGGGTTTGAACCTCCAGCCTTCTGGTTAGTAGTCAAATGCCTTAGGCACTACACCACCAAAGCTCCTAATGTTTTGATCCTCAAAGGTGGGATTCAAACGCAAGCATGCAGAGCACAATGGATAAGCAATCCATTGCCTTAACTTCTCCACCACCTCATCCTTGCTGATGGGAGGGAAAATTTCAGACTAGCTGGGGGCCACACACTGAGTTTGGTAAGGGGAGAGATGGTATGGAAAGAGTCTGTGACAAGCATGATAACACTGGGGAAAGGGAGGACACTGAATTGTGCACATAAGCTATGGACGACAGAGGCAAATACTAGTATATGCACAATATTGCATTATCACTAACACTAAACACCCAGCTGCAGATAAATGTATAGACAACTGAGAAGATCAGATGGGAGTTAGTGAACAGGAATGTACCTTAGCCCAATGATAGATTTAGCAGAAAATCTTGCATAGGTACTAGTGATACAAAATAACCACAATCATTACAGAAGCAACAGAAAACAGAGTTGCAGTAATCCCTCAGAAACAGCCAAACACCTTGGGAGAGAGAACCATAAGACCTGCCAACTCAGGACTATAGTATTGTGGGATACCAGGCTCAATTGGCACAACATAATACATAAAAATCTAGTTCCACACCCTACTTTGGTGAACAGCGACTGGGGTCTTAAAAGCTTTTGAGTGGCCACCTAAGATGCAACTAATGGTCTCCTCTTGTTTGAAGCAAAGAAGAGTGAAGAAAATCAAGGGTATTTGGAAACAATTAGTCCAAGGATATTATGGACCATAAGACCAGAAGAACCAGATGGTGCCCAGCTACCAATGCTAACCACTCAGGAAGGGATCAAAACTGGAGATCCTGGGTAGAGCGGGAGGAAAAATGTGTAACAAAACTCAAAAACACAATAATGCCCAGAATTACTGGATAGATAGAGTCTGGTGGGACCCCCAACACTAAGGCCCTGGGATACACTTTGGGCCTGGGATAGGCCTCACTCCCAAGGACTGGCTCTTAGCCCAACAGTAGAAAGACTTATATTCAGAACACCCAACCCAGTGCAATGCATTCACCTACTCTTTGGAAATACATGCCTTGGAACAATCGGCCATGGGGTACCAGACGGGTAACATTCACATGGAGGGAAAGCTGGACAAATAGGAGTGCAGAGTCAAGAAGGGCACAGGGATGGGGGTCACTGGGAAGGGAGAACAGGAGAGTGGGTTAGGGCTCAGGATCATAATTGGGGAGTGAAACCAAATGTACACAAACTATTGAATGTAAAACAAATTCTGCTCTGTAAATTTGCACCCAAAGTACAATGAAAAAGAAAGAAAAGAAAAGACACCTTCATGACTATGGTGCTTAGTCACCCATCAATCCTTGAATTGACCTTATACCCATGACTCAACTTTCAGCTAAGCAATAGACAGACCTATACGGTGAACATAAAAGACCACAGCCTTCTGTATGGATTATTCCTCAACATAAAAAAAGACAAAATCCTCACAACTGGACCAATAAGTATCATCATAATAAATGGAGAAAAGATGGAAGTTGTCAGGGATTTCATTTTACTTGGATACACAATAAGTGGCCATGGAAACTGTAGCCAGGAAATCAGACAACATACTGTATCGAGCACATCTGCTCCAAAAGATCTTTTCAAGGTATTAAAGACCAAAGATGTCACTCTGAAGACTCAGGTGCATTGTCTG
>NW_006922220.1:455888-458125 GCF_000298275.1 Orycteropus afer afer | reverse complement strand
AAAACTCAGAAGTCAGGAAGGGGTAGGAAAGAAGGACAAAGGGAAATGGGCAACACAGGGAGGAAGTGGAATGAGTGCTGTTACATGTAGGGAATGCAATCAATGTTATGAAACAAAATACGGAGCAATTGTTGAGTGGAAAACAAGTTTGCTCTATAAACTTTCACTCAAATTGCAATAAAAAGTTAAAAAACAAAAGTGATGATAAGTCCAATGTGCCATATGATTGAAAAGGAGCCAAGGATGATTTCAAAGGTTTTTATCTAAGTGACTAGAAGTGCGAGTTGAGAAAACTGACCAATGGAGCAAGTTTTGTAGGGAGAAGTTCAAAAGTTTGGCATTGGGTATCTTTATTTGATTGACTTATTTCACTCAGCATAATTTCCTCCAAGTTCACCCAGGTTATACGGTGTTTCACAGATTCTACATTATCTTTATTGTTGCATAGTATTCCATTGTGTGTATCTAACATAGTTTGGTTACCCATTCTTCCATTGATGGATACTTAGGTTGTTTTCCTAAGTATAGTGCTGTGATGAACAGGGATGTGTATATATCTGTTCTTGCCCTGGCTCTCACATCTTTAGGATATATACTGTGGTAGTTAAGTTTCTGTGTCAAATTGGCTGGGCATGGTTGAGTGGCTGGGCAGCTGGAGGTAATTATTCCCCATGATGAGACTGGCAATCAATTCCATGGTGGAATCTACTGTGAGCAGCTGAGTAGCTGTCTTACGGATGTGGTCTGCTTCCCACATATAAAGAGAAGCTTTGGGATTGGTCTCCAGCCTTTTGGCATGCTTGAACCCTGCATGTAGCCAAGTTGTTGTTCAACAGCCTGCCATGCTCTGCCAATCTTGGGACTTCATCTCTACTTGAATTAGTGGCTTGCCATGTTGTTTGGTAACATTGGGACTGTGCCTTTTTACTTGTCAACCTTGGGCTTGTCAGCCTCAGCAGCCAGCAGCTCTCTGAGTAAAGCAAAGCATCTGGCTTCAGTGGGCCAGGAGCCAGATGCACAGCTGAAGCCCAAAGCTGAGGAACTTCCACCCAGCCCCTAAAGCCTGGCACTTTGAACTTGGACTTCTAGCCTCCAAAACTGTAAGAGAATAAACTCCTATTTGTTTAAGCATCCCATTTGTGGTATATTCCTGTGAGAGAAGCACAGAGGTAACCAAATCATATACCTAGTAATTGGATTGCTGGATCAAATGGTATTTGTAGTTTCAACTTTTTAAGAAATTTCCTATGATTGGCTGGGTTTTCTAGAGAAGCAAAACCAGTAAAGCTTATATATACATATAGAGAAAGAGAAATTTATCTTAGGAAAATGGCTCACACACTTATAGAAGCTGGCAAGTCCCAAGTTCTTGGATCAAAGATCAAGCTGGGGGCTTTTCCTGACTCACACAGCTGCAGGGGCTGACAAGCTCAAAGTTGACAGACAATACACCAGCTGTTGACTCCAACGAATGATGTTCCCAAGATCTCCAGGCTGCATGGTGGATTGTTTGCTCATGGACAGTTGTAGGCATCACAACAGGATCCCGATACATAGAAGAGTGTCTCTTTTCCCAGGATGTCCACAAATATATTGGAAGCAGGTCACACCCCTAGTGAAACTCCCTTTCAAGGGATTTGCTGCTCAAAACATATGCATTTGATCCCATCATGGGAATAAACCACATCTCAGTTGCTTACACCACACAGAATTATGGTCCAGCCAAGTTGATACACAGCTCCAACTATCACATTGCCATACTGATATCTCACAGAAGTTGTATCATTTTACAGTCCCACCAGCAGTATATGAGTCTCAATCTCTCCACATCCTCACCATCATTTGTTATTTTCTGCCTTGTTGGACTTTGCTATTAGTGCTGGGGTGACATGGTATCTTTTTGTTTTCATTTGCATCTCTCTAGTGGCTAAAGATTATGAACTTTTATTCATGTGTTTGTTGGCTGCTGGAATATCTTCTTTGTTGAAGTGTCTGTCCATGTTTTCCGCCCGTTTTTTAATTGGATTGTTTATCTTTCTGATGTTGAGGTTTTGCAGTATTCTATAAATTTTAATGATAACTAACTTGTCAGATATGTCATTGCTGAATATTTCCCCCAATCTGTAGGTTCTCTTTTTTACTCTTTTGGAGAAGTCTTTCAAAACATGTAAAAATTTAATTTTTAGAAGATCCCAATCATCTAGTTTATCTTCTGCTGTTTGGGCATTTGGGGTTAT
>NW_006922220.1:452566-455758 GCF_000298275.1 Orycteropus afer afer | reverse complement strand
GGATCTGACTCCACAGTACTGAGTTTGGTTTTTTGGTTTTAAATTTGCCCCTATTTTTTTTTTAATAAACTTTATAGGTTTAAGTTTCACATGTAAGTCTTCTAATTAAGAATTAGTTTTTGTGTATGGTGTGAGGTATGGATCTTGTCTCATTTGTCTGCAAATGAATATCCAGTTTTGCCAGCACCATTTGTGAAAGAGACTATCCCTTCCACATTTACTGGATTCCAGCCCCTTGTCAAAAATCAGTTGACCTTATGTGGATGGATCTATTTCTGAGTTAATTCTGTTCCACTGGTCTATGTGTCTACTGTTGTATCAGTACCAGACTGTTTTCATTTCTGTGGCTGAATAGTAGGTTCTGAGAAACAAGAATGTGAGACCTACTACTTTGTTCTTCTTCTTCGGTAGTGCTTTGCTTACCTGCAGTATCTTTCTTTTCCATTTAAAATTAATGACTAGTTTTATCCATATCCTTAAATAATGCTAATGGATCTGGATCAGGATTGCATTGAATGTACACATTGCTTTGGGTGGTATTGGCATTTTTACAATGTTCAGTCTTCCTATCCATGAGCATGGTATGTTCCTCCATTTATGTAGATCTCTTGTGGTTTCTTGAAGTAGTGTTTTGCTATTTTCTTTGTACAGGTCTTTTATGTCCCTGATAAAATTTATTCCCAAGTATTTTATCTTTTTGATAACTATTGTAAATGGTATTGGTTTCCATATTTCCTTTTCAGAGATCTTTTTGGTGGTATAATGGAATCTAACTGATTTTGGGATGTTGATCTTGTATCCTGCCACCATGCTGAATCTTTCAATTGGCTTCAGTAGTTTTCTTGCTGAGTTGAATTTTATATGTATAAGATCATATCATCCACAAATAGGAATAATTTTACCTCTACATTACCAATTTGGATGTCTTCCATTTACCCTTCTTGGCATGTTAATTTGAGAGGTTTACTTGATATTTAGGGAGTATCTGGGTGTTGTCAACAGTTAACACACTGGGTTACTCAACAAAAGGTTGAAGGATCAATTTACCCCCCCCCCCAAAAAAAAAACCTCCCTGTCACCAAGTCAATTCCGACTCATAGCAACCCCCTTTAGGTTTCCAAGGTGGTGGATCTTTATGGAAGTAGATTGCCCAGTCTTTCTTCCATGGAGCAGCTGGTAGGTTTGAACCACTAACCTTCTAGTTAGTAGTCAAATGCCTTAGGCACTACACCACCAAAGCTTCTTAGACACCTCAAAATAAAGGCCTTGCAATCAAATTCTGAAAAAATAAGCATTTGAAAACCCTATGGAGTATAGATTTGACAGAGGATTATTCTAAATATGTATTTATATGTGTTTCAAATATATCCATGAATATAGAAGATCATACGGGGGATAAGATTATGAAACTTCTTAGCCATAAGCAAATACCTGGAGGGAAAGAATAGCTGGGCCAGGGGACTCAGAAGCATAGTCTCACAGGATGTTAAGATCAATTGGCATAACATAATCCACAAAGAAAATGTTGTTCATCCTACTTTGCTGAGCAGCAACTGAGGTATTAAAAGCTTGTGAGCAGCCATCTGAGGTGTAACTACTGGTTTCTCCCCATCAGGAACAAAGAAAAATGAAGATAATCAAAGATACATTAAAACAAATCATTCAAAGGACTAATGGACCATGAGAACCTTGCGACAAGAAAAATGATATGGTTCCCTGGTACAATTGCTGCCTGCTCTGAAAGGGATCACAAAGAAGGTCCTGGATAGAATGGGAGAAAAATTTCCAGGACTACTTGTCTGATAGAGATGGGTGGAACCACAGAGACTTATGGATCACAGACAATCTTCAAGCCTGCAAATGAACTCACCCCTGTGGCTCAACATTCAGCCAAACAATAGGCCTATAAAATGAGCAATGACACCAGACAAATATGCACTTACTAGAGCAATCAACCATATGAGATCAAAAGAGCAGCAATTGCCCAGGGATTAAGCTCAGAATGCAGGAATGCATGGGATAGTAGGACAAATGGAAATAGTAACCACAAGAAAGAAATAGGATGAGTGCTATTACATTGTGGAGATTGTAAACAAAATGTGTATGAATTTTTTTAATGCAAAACCAATTTGCTATGTAACCTTCACCCAAATCACAATAAAAAGTTGAAAAATAGTATAAAAATCATTTTTAGGTCAAAGGCAACACAAAACAAACCACAGACTGATTTGGCCTGTAACCATAGTTTCCCACCTCTTGGTCTAGAGCATTACTCATTTTGATCTGGATCTCTGGTCCTCTGGAGTTGGTGACATTGTTGAATAAACTTACATTATAATCCATAACATGGAGCAAATATTTATTTGAGTACTTTTTGGAGGCTAAGGCATTTGACTGCTGACCAGAAGGCAGATGTTTCAAACCCACCAGCCACTCCTCGGAAGGAAGTTTGGGCAATCTACTTCAGTAGAGATACCACCTCAGAAACCCAAGGAGGGGTCGCTATAAATCAGAAACGACTCTATGGCAATGATTTTGAGTTTTGGTTTATTGGAGATTAAAATTGTTCTCTTCCAGTTTCTTAGTACAGGGAGTCTTCAGTGAGGTCACTTGGTAAAGAGGTTACTGGTAAAGATGTCTGGCTGCTGTGGTTTTTGATGAACAGCTCTTACATCCTAATAGGTTGATATGGATGACAGAACCCACAAAGAGTGATTCCCTAAACTATTATGTAGCAGAGCATATCCTGGGTGATGTCACCAGGAAGATGGCTTGATTCAGATTATATGTGCTCTAGCTTAGTGCCATTCATGTGGTGATTTTTTAATTTTATTCTAAACACAGATGCCACCTCTCCTTTCACAGTGTCCTCTAAATTAATCAATGGATTCCCAGATTCCTCATTAGTGTACTTTCTGTTCTCATTAGCAGATGCTTATAAGTCACCATGGACACTTTACCTAGATATCTCTATTTACCTTTTGTATGACTCACAAGGGAACTCTGGTGGCAGTTTCTCAGTGTGATACTGGAACCAGGAGTGTCAACATTCTCTGGAAATTTGACAGAATGAAGATCTGGGACCCCACCCCAGAATTACTTAATCTGCGTTTATAACAATATCCCTTGGTAGTTTGTATGCACATTAAATTTGAGAAGCACTTCTCTAACATTCTTTTTTTTTTTTTTTTT
>NW_006922220.1:438651-448876 GCF_000298275.1 Orycteropus afer afer | reverse complement strand
AACCTACAAAATGGCAGTGCCCTGTGGATCGACAAAAGTCCACAGCTCAGCCCACCTTTCTCTTCACCTTCTCTGTTTGTTCCCCAGCCACCATGCACAGTCTTCCATGCAGTCCCTGGCTAGCAGGGTGATTTTTGGGTTAATTCTTGGGTTAATTCCTGAGTGGAATCTCCAAGCCCTGTCGTCTGTGCCATCAGGGTCACTCAGGCCGCTGCCAGAATGCAGCTCCGTGTGTCTCCTTTTTTGGTATTTTCACGCAAATTCTTCTGCTAGTTGGGGTTTAGTCCACTTTTGTATCCTTCCCTTCAAGGCTCAGGGGTCCAAGATTATCTTCTGTGTCTGTGTTAATTTGTTTCCCTTTTCTTTGTTGAAGAGCATCTGTGCAGTCCTTCTGCCTAGTCCGCCATCTTGCTGGAACTCTCCTCCTCTAACATTCTTTATGTAGACTGTTTATCAACAAGGTTTGTAACCTTGGAAATACATTTGAACCACCTGAGTTACTTTAAAACCTACAGATTCTTGGGATCCACTCTCACAGATTCTAACTTAATTTTTTTTGGATGCAAGCAAATTAGAATCACCTGGCTGTACATTAGATTCAGCTCAATCCAACTATAGACCAATTACATCAGAGCTCTTAAGGTGGGTTTTTGAAACTTGCCTCAACACCAGTCCTCACCAGATGTCCAGGTTACATAAACTTGCTATGTATTTTAGTGTGTGCTGAAAGAAGCCTTTATGATGGGGACACATTCCAGTTATACATTGCATAATAAACAGCTCCCAAAATTCAGTGGCTTAAAACAACCAATATTTGTTGACCTCATGAATCATCAAGGACAGTTCATCTCAGCTGCACTCGGCATCAGCTGAGGTGGTTAATCTCTGGACTGTGGTAGTCACTCTCACTGCCATTGAGTCAGATCAGACTCACAGCAACCCCTCCTTGGGTTTCCGAGATGGTACCACTACAGAAGCAGATTGCCCAACCTTCCTTCTGAGGAGTGGCTGGTGGATTTGAACCACCAGTCTTCTGGTTAGCAGTCAAATTCCTTAGGCTTCCAAGATATACAGTGGACATAGTTGGCAAGTTGGGACCTCAGCCAAAATAGTAGGCTAGAAGCCTTGTTTCTTTTCCTGGTAGTTCTCAACAAAGGCTGCTTGAGCTTCCTCAGGGTATGGTGGCTTCCTCGGAGTAAGTTTCTCAAAAGAACCAGGAAGAAAGTTTAGTTGTGACCTAGCCTCAGAAGTCATATTGCATCAATTCTGCCATAATGATAAGATTCCCAGGAAAGAACAAGTGGGAAAAGTATCAAAATCACATTATACACAAGAGTATGTGGAATGGGAGATACTGTGCAACTATCTGTTAAAAATATAATTTGCCACAGGTCACCTGTATCATGTTTGTATGATGACGAAAATGATTAGTGACAGAGTATCTCATCAGCATGATCACTAAGGTAAAAATCCGTCAGAATTAAAAGTAAAGTGAAGACTGGCTCCAGTATCTAGAGGTCCCAGTAAGGTGCATGCTCTCCCTGGTTGTGTTTTCTATCTTATTATGATAACAACCATCATGTAGTCATTGGGCTAGGAAGCTTCTTGCATTTCATAGCATGATAGCTCAACATTCTTCTTTGTCTTGGACAAGAAGAGGTATCTACTGCCTACTTGCCCAAAAATTACATTTTTCATCTTTAGATGGAAAATTTTGGTCTTTGCAATAGGGAGGATTAAACGTATCTCAAGGTTCCAGAGGCACACCAAAGAAGTTATACATAAAATGAGTATAAAAGAAGTAGAAATGGAGGCAACTCTCTGGTTATAGAAAGTCTACTGAATACCTCTTTAAAGGGAATCTGCTGAACCTGGCCAGAAGAGTGAAGTTTTATAGTATTATTCAAGTCTATCTACTCTAGAATTTGCCTTTCCAGTTTTCTGAGGAGGATTCTGATTCTGACCCTTATTAAGTGGCCTTTTGTGGGCTCACCCAAATTCTGGGAGAGGGAAAATAAACTTAGCTTCTCAATAGGTAGTAGCAAAGAATCTATAGTCATTTTTTAATCCATCACACACAGTAAAGCCAAATAAAATATGAACAGGTTTTTTACAAATAGATCCTGAAAGTTCTGGGAACAAAGGAAATATGGGCTTGGCCTTTTTAGAGCTGAAGACACAGTTTGAAGCTAATGTTACCCTCTTTCTTGTGCTTGGAAAAATAACATTTTACTGTCTATATTTAATTAATAATTTTACCAAGATTTGCTGTGTCTTTTTTCATTAATCATATTTGGGACTGTGGGATCCCTTTTATTTGCAGACAAAGTCTCTTGTCAAACAGGCAAAGTTTTCAATTATGTGTGTGATTAACCTCCTTCCATCTTCTCCATCTGGATTGCCTGTTAGTCTCACTTAGGTCTCCTAGATCTGACCTTCAATTTTTTTTTATTTTTACATGTGATTTCTATTTATGCACCATGGTTTCTGTTTTGAGAAAGATCTGTTCACTTTGCACCTCCCTTCCCAGCCAATTCAACAATTCGATTCTCAATGATGATCATTGTCCTCTTTTAATTTCATTGAGGGGATAAGAATCAGTGAGGCAGCACACCTTATATTTTTTCATCCCCATAATAAGGTATGGAAAAAATTGCTATTTACTCAGCAGTAAGGAATGTATAGAAAAGAAGGGCATAGGGAATAGGTAACAACAGGGAGTAAGAGACCTGTTACATTGGGGAGACTGCAGTCAATGTTATGAAACAAAATGTATATACTGCTATATGGAAAACGAATTTCCTCTGTAATCTTTCACCTAAATCACAATAATTTTTTTAAAAAAATATGTTATTTAAACTCAAGAAGTCCTTTGCTTATCAGGTTTGGGGTATATGTGTGGGTGTATATGATATATGTACACACATATTTCTACTTATATATGGCATTCAAAGATTAGATTCAGTAGATGTCTTTCTCATTTTGCCAATTTTAGGACATGTTCTTCAAAGCAAAATTACAACCTGTCAACAAGCTTTTAAAAATAAATAACATGATCAGTGGTTTAATATAGAGTACACCTTTAGAAATCTACATATCTGGTAAGAACAAGACAAGTATCTTCTGCACATAAGTGATATTATAAGCACTCCTCAAAAAAGGAAAATTCTAATATTTTAATAGAAATTCAAGCATACACAGCAGATAAGATGGTCAAAAGTATTACATAGATGTTCCTTGGAAATTAATTCTGTGTATATTTCTTTATAGATATAAAGAGTCTCAACCTGTAATTACTTCCCTGAACAAATTATCTATTTTTTATTTGGATATGTTGTGGAGAATAAAAATGAAAAATGTATTCAGGGTGAATGATTAAAATCATAGCAACCACTTAAATAGGACCTACTACCTTACAGATATTTGACATATTTTTAATTATATTTCTGTGTTCCACAAATGTGAACCTTAGATCGGCTACATGAGCATCATCTGGGAATGTTTTAGAAATACGAGTCTTGGGTCCCATGCCAGACCTACTGAATTAAAAAGTCTGGAGGTAGGTCCTTACAGTTGATGTTTCAATAAACTCTCCAGGGCACTATGACACACAGTCAACTTTGAGAACCACTGTTCTAATCTTTAGTGTGGTCAAATAGGGTAGTCACTTTATTTATAGACCAAAAGCTAAGCTAATCAGATGATTAGATAATAAGATGATCAGATTTCTTGACCCCATTCTTTTCTATCCTCAGAGCACCACATCTCTCCCTTTCATATTAAGTCTCTCCTGTTTCATACTACCACACTGGCAGATAACCACATATGTCACATTTGCCTTTTTTTGAAAATCATATTTTTAAAATTATCCACTTAGAGAGCTTTCCAGTACTTTTGAGTTGATTCTGGTCATTTATTTTCTTAAACATTTATTCATTCAGTATAGATAGCTAAGTGGATTATTCATCACTTATTGTTCTTATTTCCCCTGCAGCACATCCAAGTTAACTACTATTTGCCATGATAATTATTTTGCTTACATTTTTTCCAGTATTTTATTATGGAAATTTTCAAGCATACAAAACAATTGAAATAATTGTACAATGAGCACCTAGATGCCCACTATTTATATGTTACAACTGTCAATGCCATTCTTTCTTTGTTGTACCACACATCTATCAGTCCATCTTATTTTTTTAATGTATTTTTAGTAGGTTGCAGATATCAGAACATTTCACCCATAAACACTTCATTATGCATATCATTACCTACAGATTAATACTTTCATATTTTAAGATAAAATTTCTTTACAGTGAAATGCATATATATTAAATGTACAGTTTGATAAGTTTGAGTAATTTCATATTCCAATATAACTATAATCCTTTCCAATTCTTCAGTGTGGTGGTGAGGAAGAAGGAAAAATTATGAACTCTAAGATACATTCTGGGTAATTATTGAACAAAGATAAATAATCATTTAAGTACTCAGTAGAAAAGGGTCATGTATAATGGAGGAAATAATGTTGACCTCAGATTTCTCCAGAGCATTTTCAGTTATAAAAGAAAGTAGATGCATTGTCAGTAATGGCAAATATTGATCTACAGGTGGATAGATGGGTGGACAGGCTGAATAATCAGATATGCATGGGCAGAGGGGAGTGTACCCATGACCATGTATAGGGTTGGCAGAGATGTTTCTATAAGCATATTTTTATGTTCTGTAAGAATGTCCAGGTATATAGTAGAGTTGACAAGGGACAAGGTTGTGGTGACTTCTTGGCCACAGCAAGCTACCTGGAGGGAGTGAGAAGTTGGACCTGTGGGCTTGGGACCATGGTCCCAGGGGACATCAAGTAATGGTGAGTAATGACTGGGATCTTAAAAGCTTGCAAGGGGCCATGTGGCTGCAACAATGGGTCTCTCTTCATCCAGAGCAAAGAAGAATGAAGAAAACCGAAGATTCATGGAAACAATTAGTCCAAGGAACTGGTAGACCATGCAATCCTAAGCCTATATGACTATGAGACCAGAAGAACTAGATGGTGCCTAGCTACCATGATCAACCACTGGAAGGGGGATGTGTGTAGGAGATCCTGGATAGACTGGGAGAACAGTGTGGAAGAAAACTCAAAATTACAGGGAAAAAAAAAACCTGATAGAATCTCCTGGTCTGATAGAGCTTGGTGAAACCCCTGAGACTATGGTGCTCAGCTATGCTTCAGGTTTGGAACTGAACCCACTCCTGTAGCTTCTAGCCAAATAAAAGAATGATATATGTGCTGAACATTTTTTTTTTTTTCCAACTGTGACTTGGGTGAAAGTTTACAGAGCAAATTCACTTTCTATACACCAATTCACATACACTTTGTCTCATGATATTAATCACAATTTATCACACTGCAACAGCTCCCCTCTCTCTTCTTCCCCATAGTTACCTCTTCTCTCTGTCCTTTTCTCCATGCACCCCTGTCCCCTGTCTTCCTGTCCATACACAGCCCTTCTATTCTCCCACGATTTTTCTAAGAAGTGATATCTACCTAGTGTGAATGTTAAGCTCATATGGCTGTCTTTGTTTGGCTGGAAGCCGCAGGAGTGGGTTCAATTCCAGACCTGAAGGGGAGCTAGTTTCAGTGGTTCCATCAGGCTCTATTAGACCAGCAAAACCGGTCCCTTTTTATTTTTCAAATAATTTTGAGTTTTGTTCCATGTTGTTCTGTGGCTCTATCCAGGATCTACATAGATCCCCCTCCTAGTGGTTGAAAATGGTAGCCGGGCACCATCTAGTTCTTCTGGTCTCATAGTTGTGTAGGCTGAGGATCACATGGTATACCAGTCACTTGGACTAATTGTTTCCATGCATCTTTGGTTTTCTTCATTCTTCTTTGCTCTAGACGAGGCACGACCCATTGTTGCATCTAGATGGCCACTTGTGAGATTTTAAGATCTCAGTCACTAGTCACCAAAATAGGATGTGGAACAATGTTTTGTGTAGTATGTTTTGCCAATTGATCTTGATGTCCTCTGTAACTATGGTCCTGAGCTCACAGGTCCACAACTCTTTCCCTCTGGGTAGCTGGCTGTGGCCAAGAAGTGGCTACAACCTTGTCCTTTGCCAGCTCTACTATACACCTGGGAATTCTTACAGAATATACCAATACACTTGTAGAAAAATTGTCTGTCGACCTTATGCATGGTCTTGGGCATACTCCCCCCTGCATAGACATATCTAATACTTCAACCTGTCCATCCATCTATCCACATGCCTATGTATGTGCAAAAAGGTTCATCTTTGTTGTCTGTACCTTTCATGTACCACTTTATGTCTTCCTATTCCTCAATGACACCATGTTGATCACTCACTGTGGTACATTGCCCTTCTCTTCACCCAAATCAATACTTGTCTCTACCTATCTAACAGTGTTCTCTATACTCCCCTCCCACCCCTGGTAACCAACAAAGAAAATTTCCTTCTATATGTAAACCTTTCCTTGACTTTATAAAGTAATGGACTACTACAATATTTGTCCTTCTGTCATTGACTTATTTTACTCAGCATAATGTCTGTGATAGTTGGAGCTATGTGTCAACTTGACTAGACCACACTTCTTTGTGGTTTAAGCAATTGTGATGTGGGTTTTTCTCATGATGGGATTAGACATATATGTTTTGAGCACCCAATCAATTGAAAGGGAACTTCCCTAGGGGTGTGGCCTGCTTCCAATGTATTTATAGACAGACATCCTGGGAAAAGAGATACTCTTCTTTGGATTGGTATCCTGTTGTGCTGGTCACAACTGTCCGTGAGTGAACAATCCACCAGTTGGTCTGGAGATCTTGGATTCATCATTTGTTGGAGTCAACAGACAGTACTGCCTTCCAACCTTGAACTCATCAGCCCTGCAGCTGCATGAGTTGGGAAATGCAGCTTGACATTTGACCCAAGAACTTGGAACTTGCCAGCTTCTATAAGTGTGTGAGCCATTTTCCTAAGATAAATTTCTCTTTCTCTATATGTATATATAAGCTTTACTGGTTTTGCTTCTCTAGAGAGCCCGATCTAATGCACTTGGTACCAGGAGTGGTTCTAGAGAGACAAAATCATAAGGATGGGCTTCCTAAATTGGTTCTCACTGATTCTGTTTTGGTTCTCCAATTTTATTAATTGTAAAGGCACGTAAAGGGTCACAGGTGACCTTGCCTCCATTAGTAAAGAGGGCCCTGCTAATCCGTGGCATGAGGTGGCAACATTAATATGCAAAACAGCACCACCAATAGATCAAGTACTTTTGAGAAGTAAGGCTCTGGGTGATCGCATATTTGATACTTTTCTGAAATTTTGTCAGCATGAGGAGTATAAGGAAGCTGGTAGGTTGGTCCTACTTACACTAGACAAACTGATGAAAGAGCAAGATGAGTTCAGGGCTGCTGAGTCATAGCTTAAGAGTTGCATAAAAAACCTCAATGTTTCTAGTTGTACCCTGAAAGAAAGCCTTATTTCTTCTAGTAACAGAACTGATATTGCCAAAAACCTGAATTACAATGCCAAGTAAATTGCCAACCCAGAATGTTGGTCATTGTGACCAACTTAAAGTGAGGTCATTGGTTGGGAAAAAATGGGATCATGAAACAGCATGGGGACATATGGGCAGATAGTCAGGAAATCAGGATATGGAGTCTGTAAATTCTGTTGAATTCCTCCCATATGAAAGGATTGCTGTAAAGCCATCATCCCTTCCACCTCAGTTTGATGGGCTTAATCCAACTGTTCCTGCTGGGTCATTGCCTGAGGCAGAGGCCATGGAAGACATTGCTGAATGTTCTCAGGAACTACCCCAACCACCCATTGTTGCTGCTAGACCTATAACTAAAGTTAAGTCCAAGCAAGCCCCAAAAGGTGAAATACAAAGTGTGACAGAGGAGTTGATACCTTACACCAGAAAAGACCTACTTGATTTTCCTGACATGTACAAACAGAAACCTAGAGAATATGTATGGGAATGGCTACTGAGGGTGTGGGATAATGGTGCAAGGAATGTAAAATTGAATCAGTGTGAGTTTATTGATTTAGGCCCACTAAGTATGGATTCTTCATTCAATGTTTCAGCTCAAGAGGTTAGGAAAGGATCTAATAGTTTATTTGGTTCGCTTACTGAAGCATGGAGTATGCGGTGGCCTATCTTAACTCAAGTTGAAGTACCAGACCTGCCTTGGTATAATGTAGAAGAAGGTATCCAGAGGTTTAGGGAAATTGACTTATTAGAATGGATTTATCAGATTAGACCCTTAAAGCCAGAAATTGAGAGTCCTGAATGCCTTTCACCAGTACAGTGAGGAATAAATTTGCAAAGGGAAAGTCCCAGCATCCTTGAAGACTGCTGTGATTGTTATTTTATGTAAGCCAGATTTGACAGTGGGAACTGCACTAATTGAACTAAGACACTTAACTATGATGGGGCTGATTGGAACCCATGGTAGTAGGGGCCAAGTGGCAGCAGTTAATCAACAAAGGCAAGGTGGGCATGGTTACCATAATGGACAGCAGAGTCAGAACAGAATGCTCTGACTCCTGTGGAATTATGGCATTGGCTACTTAGTCATGGTGTTCCTAGTAGTGAAATACATGGCAAACCCACTAAGTATTTACTTGATCTGTATAGAGAGAATTATTGGTCACGTGAACAGCACCCTAGATTGAATCACCAGAACAGATTCATGGTCTCTCAATCAATTCCCAGACTTCAGTCAGTTTACAGATTCACTACGCCTTGAATGAAAGGGAGGCCTGGTCCCTTTGAGGAAAGACCCCACTACATTGCCCAAAATTCATAATGTCAATCTTTCTCCCAGCCTTCCCCAAAGGGATCTGAGGCCTTTAACAAGAGTGACTGTTCATCAGACTTTTCAGGAATTACTGGACACTGGCTCTGAACTGACACTAATTCCAGGAGACCCAGAGTGTCATGGTGGCCCACCAGTCAGAGTGGGAGCATATGGAGGTCAAGTTATTGATGGAATCTTAGCTAAGGTGAGTCTCACAGTGGGTCCAGTGGGTCCCTGAACACATCCTCTAGTGATTTCCCCAGTTCTAGAATGCATAATTGGAATATATATATAGTGAGCAATTGGCAGAATTCCCACATTGGGTCCCTGACATATGGAGTAAGGGCTATTATGGTAGGAAAAGCCAAGTGGAAGCCATTAGAACTACCTCTACCTACTAAAATAGTAAACCAAAAGCAATACCACATCCCTGGAGGGGTCACAGAGATTACTGCCACCATCAAGGACTTGAAGGATGCAGGGTTGGTGATTCCCACCACATCCCCATTTAATTTGCCTATTTGGCCTGTGTGATAAACGGATGGATCTTGGAGAATGACAGTAGATTATTGTAAACTTAATCAAGTGGTGACTCCAGTTGCAGCAGCTGTTCCTGTTGTGGTTTCATTGCTTGAGAAAATTAGTTCATCTCCTGGTATTGGTATTCAGCTATTGATCTGGCCATGCTTTTTTCTCAATATCAATTTCAAAGGACCATCAGAAGCAGTTTGCCTTCAGCTGATAAGGCCAACAATATACTTTCACAGCACTTACTCAGGGGTATATCAACTCCCCAACACTATGTCATAATTTAGTCTGTAGGGATCTTGATCACCTTTCCCTTCCACAAGACACTCCACTGACCCATAATATTGATGACATTATGCTGATTGGACCTAATAAGGAAGAAGTATCAATGACTCTAGACTAATTGGTGAGACATATGCATGCTAGAGGTTGGGAAATTAACCCAACAAAAATTCAGGCACCTTCCACCTCAGGGAAATTTCTAGAGGTCCAATGGTGTGAGGCATGTAGAGATATTCCTACTAAAATGAAGGATAAGTCATTTTATCTGGCTTCCCCCACAACTAAAAAGGAGACACAGCATCTTGTGGGCCTCTTTGGATTTTGGAGACAACATACCTCTCATTTGGATGTGTTGCTACAGCCTATTTATCAAGTGACTTGGAAAGCTGCTAGTTTTGAGTGGGGCCCAGAACAATAGAAGGCTCTGCAACAGGTTCAGGCTGCCATGCAGGCTTCTCTGCCACTTGGGCCATATGATCTGACTGATCCAATGGTGCTTGAAGTGTTTGTAATAGATAGAGTTGCTGTTTGGAGTCTTTGGCAGGTCCTTATTGGTGAATCACAATGCAGACCCTTGAGATTTTGAAGCCAAG
>NW_006922220.1:436814-438376 GCF_000298275.1 Orycteropus afer afer | reverse complement strand
CAGGACCTGAAGGCACAAGTAAGTTGCATGAAGAAGTGGCCCACATGCCTATGGTCTCCACTCCAGTCACATTACCTTCCTTCTCCCAGTCTGCACCTATGGCCTCATGGGGAGTTCCTCACGATCAGTTGACTGATGAAGAGAAAACTCGTGCTTGGTTTATAGATGGTTCTGCACAATATACAGGCACCACTAGAAAGTGGACAGCAGTGGCACTGCAGCCCCTTTCTGGGACTTCCTTGAAGGACATTGGTGAAGGGAAATCCTCCCAATGAGCAGAATTTGAGCCATACATATGAGTGTTCACTTTGCATGGAATAAAAAATAGCCGGATGTGTGACTGTATATAGATTCATGGGCTGTGGCTAATGACTTGGCTGAATGGACTGGGACTTGGAAGGTGCATGATTGGAAAATTGGTGACAGGGATGTATGGGGAAAAGGTATGTGGATAGATCTCTCTGATTAGGCCAAAAAAGTAAACATATCTGTGTCTCATGTAGATGCCCACCAAAAGGTTGCCTCGGCAGAGGAGGACTTTTAACAATCAGGTGGATAGGATGATACATTCAGTGGAAACCAGCCATCTCTTTTTCCCAGCTGCTCCTGTCATTGCTCAATGGGCTCATGAACAAAGTGGCCATGGTGGCAGGGATGGAGGTTATGCATGGGCTCAGCAACATGGACTCCCACTTACCAAGGCTGATTTGGCTACCACCACTGCTGAGTGCCCAGTCTGCCAGCAGCAGAGACCAACAGTGAGTATGTGATATGGAACCGTTGCTTAGGATGATCAGCCAGCAGCATGGTGGCAGGTTGATTACATTGGACTGCTTCCATCATGGAAAGGACAGTGTGTTGTTCTTACTGGAACAGGTAATTATTCTGGATATAGATTTGCTTTCCCTGAACACAATGCTTCTGCTAAAACTACCATCCATGGACTTACAGAATGCCTTATCCACCGTCTTGGTATACCCCACAGCATTGCTTCAGATCAAGGGAATTACTTCACAGCAAATGAAGTGCAGCAATGGTCTTATGCTCATGGAATTCATAGGTCTTACCATGTTCTCCATCATCCTTAAGAAGCTGGCTTGAGGGAATGGCCTACTGAAAACACAATTACAGCACCAGCTAAGTGGCAATACCTTGAAGGGTTGGGGCAATGTTCTCCAGGAGGGTATATATACTATAAACCAGCGCCCAGTATATGATGCTGTTTCTCCAATAGGATTCACAAGCCCAGGAACCAAGGGGTGGAAATGTGAGTGGTACCACTCACTATTACCACTAGTGACCCACTCAAAAAATTTTTGCTTCCTGTTCTTGTTGCCCTATGCTTTGCAGGTCTGGAGATCTTAGTCCCAAAGGGAGGAAAACTCAGACCTGGAGACACAATACTGATTGCATTGAACTGAAAATTAAGAATCCCACCTGGCCATTTAGGCTTCCTCATGCCTCTGGATCAACAAACAAAGAAGGACATTACTGTACTATCTGGTGTGATAGATCATGATTACCAAGAGGAAATTGGATTGACATTACATAATGGAGGTAAA
>NW_006922220.1:433364-435739 GCF_000298275.1 Orycteropus afer afer | reverse complement strand
TGGCCTGGCAGGAATAGGCCTTGGGTTACTGCTGGTAATCCTGTCTTCCTCTTGTGGGATTAAAGGAGGTCAGAACATGTGGCCTCCTTGCCCTTTTTGCAATAAGGTTAATGTGTTTCAGTTGTATGCGTGTTAGCATAGCATGTTAGGCTCAAATATGACTTTATAATTGTCCTTATTTAGAGATTATATATGGTTAAGAAGAAGAGTACAACTGCCAAGTTGACAAGGGATGGATTGTGATAGTTGGACCTGTGTGTCAACTTGGCTGGACCACAATTCTGTGGTTTAAGCAATTGTGATGTGGGTTATTTCCATAATGGGTTCAGATGTATATATTTTGAACAGCCAATCCATTGGAAGGGAGTTTCCCTAAGGGGTATGGCCTGCTTCCAATACATTTATGGACATCCTGGGAAAAGAGACACTCTTCTGGGGATTGGGGTCTTGTTGTGCTGCCTGTAACTGTCCATAAGTGAACAATCCACCATTCAGCCTGGAGATCTTGGATTGGTCATTTTTTGGAGTCAACAGCTGGTACTGCCTGCCAACCTTGATCTTGTCAGCCCCTGCAGCTGTGTGAGTTAGGAAAAGCCTCCAGCTTGACATTTGACCCAAGAATTTGGAACTTGCCAACTTCTATAGGTGTGTGAGCCATTTTCCCAAGATAAATTTCTCTTTTTCTATATGTACAGGTAAGCTTTACTGGTTTTGCTTCTCTAGAGAACCCAGCCTAACACAATGTCCTCCAAGTTCATCCACATTGTGCTGTGTTTTACAGATTCTACATTATTTTTTTAAGGTTGCATAGTATTCCATTGTGTATATCCATACACAGTGTTCGGTTATCCATTCTTCAGTTGATGTACACCTAGGTTGTCTCCATCTTTTGGCTGTTTTAAATAGTGTTGCAATGAACATGGGTGTGCATATGTCTGTTCTTGTCTTGGCTCTCACTTCTTTAGGACATATACCTAGTAATGGAATGGCTGGGTCAAATGGTATTTCTAATTCCAACTTTTTAAGGAATTGCCATACTGCTTTCCACAATGGTTGTACCATTTTACAGTGCCACCAGCATGTGTGAGAGTCTCAATGTCTCCACATCCTCACCAGCATTTGTTATTTTCTGTCTTGTTGAACTTTGCTACTAGTGCTGGAGCAAGATGGTGTCTCATCGTTGTTTTGATTTGGATCTCTTTGATGGCTAATGATTGTGAGCATTTCTTCATGTGTTTTTTAGCCACCTGAATGCCCTAAATTTGCCCCTGGTTCTTCCTTGAGGAACTTTATAGTTTTAACTTTCACATTTAGGTCTTTGACCCATCTGGAGTTAGTTTTTGTGTATGGTGTGAGGTACAGATCTTGATTAATTTTTCTGCAAATGGATATCCAGTTTTGCCAACACCATTTATTAAACAAACATTCTTTCCCATTGAATGGATTTCGGCACTTTGTCAAAGATCAGCTGACCATAGTTCGATGGATCTATTTCTGGGTTCTCAATTCTATTTCATTAGTCTATGTGGCTGTCATTACACCAATACCAGGCATTTTTTACTACTGTGGCTGTATCAAAGTTTTTGAGACCCAGGAGTGTGAGGCCTCCTACTTTGTTCTTCTTCTTCAATAGTGCTTTGCTTATTCAAGGTCTCTTTCCTTTCCAGATAAAGTTAGTAATTTTTTTTTCCATATCCTTAAAGAATGTTGATGAGATCTGGATTTAGATTGCATTGAATGTATGGTTTGCTTTGGATAGAATTGACGTTTTCACAATATTCAATCTTCCTATCCACAAGCGTGTTGTTTTCTTCCTTTTGTGTAGATATGTTATGATTTCTTGAAGTAGTCTTTTATAGTTTTCTTTGTACAGGTCTTTTGTGTCACTGGTAAGATTTATTCCCAAGTTTTTGTTTGTTTATTTGGTAGCTGTTGTAAATGGTATTTATTTCTGTATTTCTTTTTCAGGAATCTCTTTGCTAGTATAGAGGAATTAAAATGATTTTGAATGTTGATCTTGTATCCTACCATGATGCTAAATCTCTCTATTAGTTCCAGTAGATTTTTTTTACTCAGTCTGTTGGGTTTTCTAGGTATAGGATCATATCATCAGCAAATAGGGATAGTTTGACTTCTTTACAAATTTGGATGCCTTTGATTTCCCTTTCTTGCCTTATTGCCGTAGCTAGGGCTTCTGATTAAATGTTGAATAGAAGTGGTGATAGAGGGCATCCTTGTCTGGTTCAAGTTGTGCCTCTTGTACACAGCATATGAATGGGTTACATTTTCTTATCCATTCTTCAGCTCTGTCTTTTGAGTGGTGCATTTAATCCATTAACATTCAACAAGTATGAATTTATTGCTGTCATTTTGTT
>NW_006922220.1:425607-432408 GCF_000298275.1 Orycteropus afer afer | reverse complement strand
CAACATCTCATTGCCTTCTTGCATGCATGGTTTCTGCTGAGAAATCAGAGCTTAGTATTATTGGTTGCCCTTTGTAGGTAATTTTTCAGTTTTCTCATGCTGCTTTCAGAATTCTTTCTTTGTCCTTGGTTTTGGTGAGTTTGATCACGATATGTCTTGGTGATTTTCTTTTGGGGTCTATCCTATTTGAGGTTTGTTGGACTTCCTGAATGGATATATTCTCATCTTTCACTATATCAGTGAAGTTCTCTTCTGAAAGATCTTGGACGATTTTCTCAGTGGTTTCATTTTTCTCTTCTTGTTCTGGAATTCCAATAACATGTAGGTTATTCCTTTTCATGGTGTCCCACTTGTACCTTAGGCTTTCTTCGTTTTGTTTTGATCTTTTTTCTGAAGGATCCCTTTCCAGAGAAGTATTCAAGTATTTGTCTTCAATCACAATACTTCTGTCTTCCATTGATTTGATTCTACTGCTTTGCCTTTTCAATGTGTTATCTATTTCTGAAAATTTAATAGTAATCTTCTGGATTTCTATCTGTAGATTTTGTATCATTTCTAATTTTTCATTTATTTTGTCATTTTGTTCTTTTATTTTCTTCTGAAATTGTTCTAGGGTTTTGTCTGTTTCCCTTAATTTTGTCAGTGTTTTCCTTGATCTGTCTCTCAATCCATTGAAGGTACCTAAATATAATTCTTTTGAATTCCATATCAGAGATTTCCAATGCTTTTTCTTACTCAAGGATATGTTCTGGGTCTGTATCTTGCTCCCTTGTTTCTATTGCTTTATCTGGATTTTTGTGTGTACTGTAAAAGTCTGTTGTCTCTGAGACATTGTGATTTTGTTGTATTTTTTTTTATTGGTGATTGTATGTTAGAGTGATTCACCCAAGATTTTTGTTTTTTTTTGTTTGTTTGTTTAGTAATGTATCCAAGTAAGCAGGGTACTGTGCTTTTCTATTAACTAGTTGGCATCACTTGTGCACTCACCACCTGTCTCTTGGTGGGTGTGATAGAGAATGAGAGTGTCTGCACAGGTCTCTGTTAACTGTTTGTGAAGAGCAGTTTTGTGTGAGTCAAACTTTTATTGTCAGTCATGATTGTTGGCCAGTTGGTACAGAAGGAAATGATGGTTCTCACTCAATAAGTGGAGCTGCAGGAGATGCAGGTGTGTTGGGTCATATGGGCATGGTTACTGTCTCTCACTCAGACAAAAACAATTGAAAAGCCATAATAAGAGTAAAAGCAAGAAGAAAAAAAACACACCACATAAACACACAGGAACAATCACCAAAAAGAGAAAAAAGAAACAAAAAAAAACAAAAAGGAAAGGCAATAAATGAGAGGAAATATTTAAAGAAATACTTTAAAAATCCAAAAGAAATATGAATAGAAAAAGGGCTAGAAAATAAGTTAATTAATTTAACCCCCAGAGCATCTGGGGAAAGAGGAATAAGAAAAAAGAGGTAGAATAGGAGAATAATGAAGAAAAAAATGGGAAAAATGCAAAAAGGAAAACAATGAATGGGGAAAATCACAAGAAAGAAAAAAAAATGGCAACCAGGAAAAGGGAGGAGAGAAAAAGCCAAAAACTAGAACCTAGCAAGGGAAGAAGAAAGTATACTAGTAAAAATGATGAAAAAAGAAAAAAAAAATAGTAATAATAATCTAAAAACAGACAAAAACAAACAAACTAATCAAAACAACAACAACAAAAAATCTGGCCAGGACAGGGCAGGAAACCCAGTTTCTGTCAGAACACACAGACTGGCATGGAATTCCTGCCAGCCCAGAAAGTGAGTTGGAGTGAGGGATGGCCACACCTCCATTCACCAATAGGGTGTAGGGTATAAGAGTAATAAGGGGAATTTTGCACCTTTCCTGTCCTCAGTGTCTGGAATGTCCTTGCGGTCCCTGGCAAGTGGAGCCTCTTCTTAGGTCCCTGGCATCTGAGAGAATGCTGTCACTTTAAATATCCAAAATGATTGAACCACTTGTAAACATTCAAAATGTCTGATTCCTCCAGACAGCCAAAAGTAAACAGCTCAGCCTGTCCCCTCTTTGTTGCTTTCCCTTTTATTCACCAGCCACTAGTGCAGTCCTCTTTGTAGCCCCTTTCTAGCAAGACTGATTTTTAGGTTAATTCTTAGGTCCTCATACCACTTGGCAGTATCCAAGCTGTCCATGCCATCAGGCTCATTAACAGTCTGCAGCTCTGTATGCCTCCTTTTTTGGTATTTTCATGCAGGTTCTCCTACTACTTGGGATTCAGTCCACTTCTATATTCTTCCTTTTAAAGCTCAGGGCTCCATGATTATGTTCTGTATCTGTGTTAATTGGTTCCTCTTTTCTTTGTTGAAGAGGGACTGTGTAGTTTGTCTTCCTATTCTGCCATCTTACAGGAACCTCAGAAAATCAAAATTTAGTCTTTTTAGTTTCTCTTTTTAGGTAACATTTCATTTTTCCCAAGTTGCTATCAAGATTCTTTCTTTGTCGTCAGTTTTAGAAAGTTTTATTATGATATATCTTGTTGATTTGCTCTTGAGGTCAACACGGTATGAGGTTCATTGAGTTTCTTAGATGGACATATTTTCAACTTTCATATTTGAGAAATTTTCTGCTAACAAGTCTTTGACAATTTTCTCTATGCTTTTTTCCCCTTCTCTTTTCATGAATCAGATCTTTGTTCTTTCTTTTCATATCATCCTATATATGTCTTAAACTTTCTTTACTCTTTTTTTTTCTTCAATAGAAGTTAGTGTCTTCTAGCCGGCTAATACATGCATCATCCAAATCAATTTTACTCTTTTTTCCTTCCAATGTGTTATCCATCTCTGTAAATTTAGTTAATCTTCTGGATCTCTAATTGCTGTTTCTGTATGATTTCTAATTGTCTGCTCATTTTGTCATTTTGCTCTTGTATTGTTTTCCTGAATTCTTCCAAAGCATCGTCTGTCTTTTCCTTGCTTTGGTTTATGGTTTCTTTCAGGTCTTGGAAAGATATACATATTCTCTATCAGAAATTTATATTACCTGTTCTTCTTTGAATAGATTTCCTAGTTCTTTAATTTGGTAATTTGTTTCTACTATCTTGTCCTGTTTCTGTTTAAGATGAAGATGTCTGTTGTTTCCAAGACCTTTTAAAGTTGTTGTTTTCATTTGTAAATTATGTTTCTTTTTCCACCTGGTTTCATTTTGTTTGTGTGTTTTGCTTACACCACTGGATGTCTGACCTATTTCCGTGCACTGTTATCTCCAAGCTCTAGCACATATTCTGCTTACCGAGAATTCCACCAGATCTGTCTACACTGTGTCTATATGCTATGCAGATTCCATGAAGCTGGTTTCTTCTTAACCCCTTATGATGCCTTTGTGACTTAAATGGCCATACTACATCAGGTCCCAGCTTCTTCTCTCTCTCCAGTCACTGTCCTAGCTCTGTCTCCCTTTCTAGTCAGTGCTCAATCTAGTTCTTTATCCTTTCATTTGATGCTCCTAGTTCCACCATCTTAATTTGTATCTATTTTACTTGGTTTTTCTCAGTGTGTTACACAGGGATTGGGTAGAATGTGCTAGCAGGACTCCATCTTGTCTCCATGTCCTAAACCATGCCTTTTTGAGTGGGGTTATGTGAAAACTACAACAGATGTGGAGAATCTCACTCACACAGGACAAGATGCCATACAAGAATCTATTTGTAAGCTAAGGGACACCAAAAAGCAGAACAAAACAGAAACATTCAAGGCTGCCATCAGCTGAAAGAGACAAGGAATGCTATTCTCCTAGAGCAGGCAATGCCCTAGATTCAGACTCATATCCTACAAAACAAAGAGGTAATAAATTAATAAACAGTTCTAAATGGGAGGGGGGTACTCAGAATTTGAGTTCCTGAAGGGTGGAAGAGCCAAAATATGGCCTTGAGTATATCTCTTTTGAATTTAGAGAACATACCAAGAATAGATTTGACACATTAAACACTAATGACCAAAGACTAATTAAGTCATGGATGACATCAAGGACATCATACATGAAGAAAACAAAAGGTTTTTAAAATGACAGGAAAGAGCTTTTCCTCAAGATGGAGGAATAGGCAGAGAAGCAACACAGACCCTCTTCAACAAAGAAAAGAAAAACCAATTGACAGAGATACAGAAGATAATCCTGGGACCCTGAGCTTTGAAAGGAATTATACAGAAGTGGATTAGATACCAACTAGTGGAAAAACCTGAACAAAAATAGTGAATACAGAGATGGTCAGAGCTGCAGACTGTCAGTTACTCTGATGAGACCAACAGCCTGAATATTTCCAAGTGGTGCTGGGACCTGAGAATTGACCTAAAGATCAGTCCCAGTCAACAAGGGCTGCAGGGACAACTGCTCTGGTGATCTATGACTAAGAAGGGAAATAGCAAGGAGGGAGACAACCTGAGCTGTGGACTTTCTGCAGTCTGGAGGGTGCAGCCCTTTTCATTGTTTACCATGGCAGCCATTTTGAATGTTTACAAGTGGCAACCATTTTGGCTTTTAAAGTGATAGCATTTTCATTTGGATTCCAGGGACCTAAGACAAGCCTCTGTTTGCCAGCGTCAACAAGAACATACAAGAGGCTGACAAAGGAAGATACAAGTAGTGAGTGTATAAGTGCTGTCAACTAGTGAAGAGAGGAGCACAGCACAGTACCCTGACTGTATAGAAAACATACAGACAAAACAAAGAAAATGAAAATTGTGGGCAAGTCACTCCAACATATGATAACCAATTAAATATAAACACAAAAACATCACAATGCCTTGGAGCAAACAGAGCATCACAGTCCACACAAAGAAGCAAGATAAAGCAGGAGAAACAAGGGACCAGGATACAGACCCAAAACATATCCCCAAGGAAGAAGCAGCATTGGAACTCTCTGATAAGGAATTCAAAAGAATTATATTTAGGAATCTTCAAAGTATTGAGAGAAAGACCAAGGAAAACACAGACAAAACCCTAGAAGAATTTTGGAAGAAAACACAAGGACAAAATGACAAAATAAATGAAAAATTAGAAATGATTCTAAATCTACAGATAGAAATCCACAAGATTAATACTAAATTGTCAGAAATAGATAACACATTCGAAAGGCAAAGGAGTAGAATTGATGCAATGAAGACAGAATTAATGAGACAGAAGACAAATACCTGAATACTTCTTTGGAAAAGGATCAATCAGAAAAAAAGATCAAAACAAAGTGAAGAAAGCCTAAGGTTGATGTGGGATACCATCAAAAGGAATAACATACATGTCATTGGAATTCCAGAACAGGAAGAGAAAAAATGAAACCACTGAGAAAATTGTCCAAGATTTGTTGGAAGAGAACTTCCCTGAAATGATGAAAGATGAGAATATATCCACTCAGGAAGTCCAGTGAACCCCAAACAGGATAGATCCAAAAAGAAAAACACCAAGATATATCATAATCAAACTCACCAAAACCAAAGACAAAGAAAGAATCATGAAAGAAGCACAGGAAAAAGGAAAAGTTACCTACAAGGGGCAACCAATAAGACTAAGCTCAGATTTCTTGACAGAAACTATGCAGGCGAGAAGACAGTGGAACCGTATGTATAAAACACTGAAAGAGAAGAATTTCCAACCAAGAATTATGTACCCAGCAAAACTGTCCCTCAATATGATGGTGAAATTACAAAATTTCCAGATAAGCAGAAATTAAGAGAATTTGTTAAAACCAGACCAACCTTACAAGAGATGCTAAAGAGAGCCCTTTGGACAGAGAAGCAACAACAGCCAACAACAACTGACCATTAACACACATGATGATATAACCCAGAAACCAACCCAACTACAGAAGTATCCAAAGTAAATAAGCCTACCAGATTGTAAATATGGAACCAGAAATGAGGAGAACTACAAACCAAAAAGAAGGGAAAAATCTGTGTCATTACAGAACTTCTAGATGGTAGAAAAGTAAAAAAACTACAAGATAAGAGTTCCAGTAAGATGACGGACTAGGCAGAAAGACTGCACAGACCCTCTTCAACAAAGAAAAGGGAAACCAATTAACACAGACACAGAAGATAATCCTGGATCCCCAAGCCATGAAGGGAAGGATATAGAAGTGGACTAAACCCCAACTAGCAGAAGAATTTGCATGAAAATTCCAAAAAAGGAGACATATGGATCTGAGGTCTGGCAACGATCCTGAGTGATCCTGATGGCACAGACAGCTAGGAGATTCCTGAGTGGTGGTAGGACCTAAGAATTAACCTAAAAGTCATCCCTGCTAGCCAGGGACTGCACAGAGGACTGCTCTGATGGCTGGGGAATAAATGGAGAAGGTGATGAGAAAGGCAGGGTGAGCTGTGGACTTTTGCCATCCGGAGGGTGCCATCATTTTGAATGTTACAAGCGGCTTGACCACTTTGGATATTTAAAGAGACAGTGCTCTTTGAGATTCCAGGGGCTTAAGAAGAGGTTCTGCTTTCCAGCAACCCCAAGGACACTCTGGACCTGCAAAACTGAAAAGGTGCAACATTCCTCTTGTTACACTTATACCCCACTCTTGTTTGGTAAACAGAGGTGTGGCGATCCCACACTCCCACCTACCTTCTGGGCCCATAGGAACTCCATCACAGTCTGTGTGCTCAGACGGAGCCTGGGTGCCCTATCCTATCCTCCACCGATTTTTTTTTCTCTTATTTTATTTTTTTTTATTTTTATTTTTTGCTTTCTTTTTTCTGGTGATTGGTTTGCTTGTATTTGTCTGTTTTAAAACAACTATTATTATTAATACTTTTGTCCTTTTTA
>NW_006922220.1:404652-410477 GCF_000298275.1 Orycteropus afer afer | reverse complement strand
ACTGTTGCATCTAGATGGCTGCTTGCAAGCTTTTAAGATCCCAGTCACTACTCACCAAAGTAGGATATAGAACAATACTTTTGTGTAGTAGGTTATGTCAATTGAGCTTGCTGTCTCCTGTGACCATGGTCCCAAGCCCACAGCTCCAACTACTCCCTCCCTCCAAGTAGGTGGCTGTGGTCAAGAAGCGATCACAACCTTGCCCCTTGTCAGCTCTACTATACACCTGGACATTCTGGAATCCCACAAACTTGCATTTAGTTTTAGAAGTGAGGAAAGTCTTAGGGACTATGACTTCAAACCTTACAATCTAGCTAACTCCAAGTACCATTTTTAGGGAGAGGACAAGTGAGTCCTTCAACATTGAATTTTTGTTTTCTTTTTAAATACTGCACCACCAGAACTGCTTTTAAAACATAGGTTAAGGAAAATAATATTTAGTTTTAATTACTAAAATCTGCTTTACATATTTAAATATTTAGATTATTAAGTTACTTCAGAAAAGATATAATTTACCACCTTTACTTTCACATCTAAATTAAGAATTTCCTCCCCATTAAATCTTCACTCTCATTCTTTATGTTTTCTCTCTCCCTGGTCCCTCAAAGGACTGCCCCTTCCATGAAATTTGCAGCATTCTTTTTCTTCTGAACTTGACTTTTGGCCAATGGGCTCTTGGTCCATGGTCCATGGTATGCTAGGATCCCCCTGTGCACTGCTATGAGGACACATCTGGCTTCATAATCCTCATGCACTACTCTTTGAGAGCTCTAAGCCCTCTGTCTTCCTGTAGGATGAAAAGAAGATGCAGCATCTGGCTTTTCTCTTAAGCTCTTTTGTTACTGGAACTAAATATCTTGGTTTAGAAATAACAAATGATGGTCAACATCTTTATAGTTCTTTCTATGGCTCTTCTCCCTGTTTCTAAGAGTGACTCAGTGAGGGACAAAGTCAGCATCTCTACAGTAGTTGTTTAGAACTATTGAAAATGTGAGATGTGTAATTTTTGGCTACAATTCAGAGTTCTGCAAGGATGACTGATCCAAACCCTTAGCAAAGTATTCATCTACATGAGACTCAGAATCTGATCACACCGGGTTATATTTCTTACTGTAATATTTACAAATGGCTGAACTCAGGATTCATCTTGATATAATCTGGGGAAATATTTGGATTTCCAGTCATTCTAATGAAGGTAAAACCCACCTTCTTTACCTCCACTCACTAGATTATCAATGATCTTTTTCTTAAATCCTCATTCTCACTATTATCTATCTTTTCTCCCTCCACTTATCTCTCAGAAGCCTGCAACTTCCTTGGATGCTGCAGAGCTCTTGACTCCTCTAATCCTCAGTTTTCTATAAAATAGGAATAATTCCTGACCACAATAATTCCTGGGCTAACTAATCCATAAGATGTTTGTGCTGTTTGAATACAGTAATATAAAAGCATTTTGTATACCATTTTGCAAAAAAATGACACTGTTACTTCCTCATCCATAGATCCACTGATTAGGGAGACAGTCCCAATCTCCTTCCCTACCATTCCCCCCCTTTCCTCCCAAATCCAAATATCTGAAGAAATGGATGCAGTGTATATAAGTGGATCAGGGATTGTTATGGGGTTTGGAGAGCAAGAGCATGTCAGGAAATGTGCAGGGAAACCAATTCTAAAGCACTATTGGTTAGAGTAGGATAGAAGGACTCTTCTACCCTAATTAAGATGATTCTGCCCAAAAGAGGCCCTCCAGAATGTCACGTATGAGGCTTGAGATCCTAGTTACAGAATACTTTAGTTGCTACCCTCTCACACTTGTATTGTATCATTGAGATTCTCCATTTGATTCTTGAGCCTAATCCAAACCAAGAAACTTCTGTTCTTAGGGTTCATTCAAAGTGCTGGAAAGACTTAAGTTAAAATGATCCAACAACCTGGTGTATTCTAATATTCTATAGCTCTAATCGAATGTTCTACATATTGACTAGTTAGACACTCACAGTGATGTGCCTACTCCATGGAAGAAGTCTTGCAGAGTGATTATGGGCACAGACTCTGGAGTCAAATTATCTGACGTTTGCAGTCCATCTCCAGTACCTATTCACTGTGTGACCTTGGACAAACTTAGCATTGCAAAGCCTCAGTTTTTTCATTTTCAAAACGAGAATATTAATAACATTTATCTGTGTCAGATGGGTTGTACAAAAGTTTAAGCAGTTGGCTACTAATAAAATTTAGCAGTTTGAATCCACTTAGAGCTACCTGGAAGTCACATCTCCTATTAGACAGGAAAGACTTGGTGATCGACTTCTGGAAGATCACAGCCATTGAAAGTCCTAAGGAACATGCAGTTCTACTCTGAAACACATAGGATCATCATGAGTTAGCACTGACTCAATGGCAACTGTTGTTTATATATATATATATATATATATATATATATAAGCCACAGTCCTCAAAAACCAACAAATCTAACTCACTGCCATCAAGTTGATTTCAACCTATAGCAACCCCCATGGGGTTTCTGAGGCTGTAAATCTTTATGGAAGGAGATCACCCCATCTCCCTTCTGGAAAGCAGCTGGGGGGTTTGAACTGCTGACCTTCTGGTTAACAGCCAAATGCCTTACCTACCATGTCATCAGAGCTCCTTGTGCCTGAATCCTAGTGGAAATTAAATGGCATGCTCAGAAGTGTTTGACTGGAAAAAAAGAATGTAATTAAGAGATGAAGGATAAACATATGGGCAGGGTTATGTTGTTGTTGTTATGTACCGTCAAGTAGGACCCAATTCATAGCGACTCCTCCTTGGGTTTTTAATGCAGTATCACTATGGAGGTAGATTGTTGAACCTTCCTTCTGAGGAGTGGCTGATGGGTTTGAACCGCCAGCCTCTTCATTAGCAGCCAAGTGCCTTAGGCACTACAAGAGATGGGGAAACACCCTGGGATTGGAACAGAAGGTAGCCATTACCACCCGTGTATTGAAGGGATAAGCATTCTTGGAACATTCTGGTAAGAGCGGGAGCCATGGAGTAGGTGTTACCCAACAGGAGATGTAACTGTAGTATAGGGGAAGGCAACCACTGCCAGAAACTGCTCTCCTGCATATGCCTTCCATTGGCCTGATGCAATTGGAAACCAAAGGGCTAGGAATCCAGGTGATACAGCTTGAATAGGTCAGACTCTAGGATAGCCTTTTGGAACACAGAGCAAGTTGGGGAAAGAGGAGAGGGTACAAATGGACAAAAGTCAGCAAACTAACTCTGAGGGGAGTTGAGAGGACTGAACAAGATGGTCTATATAAAGCACTTAGTGGAGTGCCTGGCACATGGTTTGCACACACCAAAAAAAATACTACATATTATTTTTCAAGAACATTAAGTAAATGAATGTGAGTGACTGAAAGGATATTTTTAGTTTGGCTCAGACTATGATAAACTCGGTCTACATTTATCTCTACTTTCTTTCCCCATTATTAACTTCACCAGAAATACTTTTTCTTGATTTATATAGTTAAATGAAATAAAGTATTTATGACAAATGAGAGTATAACTATGGCTCCTTAGAGAGAGAGAGATTATTCCAGAGTGCATGATCCTAGAACTGGATCAGGGAAGGCACAAAATGAGTGTTGAATATCTTGTGTTAAAAATGCAGTCTACTCTTAAACTGATGGGGGCATGTTAAAATAATACAGGATCAAGGAAGACAGGATGTTTACAGTCTTCAATTTTGATAATTTGAACAAAGAGATCATGGATTCCAGAACTCCAGCTATTATATTACATGGATTACATTACACGTAATGGATTACAGCACACTGAATGAAAAAAAATAATCTATGACTTCATGGTGATACTGGAAACAACAACAATAGCAACCCAAAAAGTGTGTGCATGGTGGGACCATGTCTTCACTATTGATGAATATCTAGTCACATATAGAAGAAGTCATAGGTTTGTAAAAGTAACACTTAATGCAACCTCCAATGTAATAATAAATTCAGACAAAAATCATCAATGGGTACTAAAAGTATTGTATGAAATGTTGTTGAGAAACAGAATATGCATTTATATGGTCTTAAAGCACATATCCACAGATTTCTTACTGATTAAAAGAGGACAGTGGGGGACCTTTACAATAGAAAGATATGGTGGGCATCACCTCAACCTAGGGACCAAGCTTAACATGTTTAACCTTAGGACAAGCTGGCATATTTGGTTCTTGTCATGATATAGTGGGACGGACACAACACCATCTTGGTAGTCTTCCTCCCATAAATGTTTAACCTGAATCTTATCATGAGGGAATAATCAGACAAATCCAGATTGTGAAACATTCTACAAGACAGTTTAAAAAGTCAGATTTTTTTAATGAAAAGAAATTAAAGAAACACAATAACCAAATACAATATATGAAACTTGATAGGATCGAATGAGATATAATTCATATAAAAAGGTAACTGGGTGAAATTCAACATATTAACTAGCATTGTATCACTGTTAAATTTTTACAGCTGATTGGCTATGTAAGAGATCTTCTTCCTAAGAGATATACTAACCTACTTACAGGTAAACTTACCTTAAAAAATATGTGTGTTGATAGATAGATAGAGTCCTGGTGATGCAATGGTTAAGTGCTCAACTGCTAACAAAATCATTGGTGGTTCTAACCCACCAGTGACTCTGTAGAAGACCTTGCTATCTGCTTCTATAAAGCTCAACTCTATCCTGTAGAGTCTCTATGTGTCGAAATCCCCTCGATAGCAATGTGTATATATATATAGATATAGTCACACACATATATATGTTATAGTTGCTTTGCACAGTAATGTGGGATCATATAAAAGACTGGGGTAAGCTGAAACTGTGCAAAGTGACTTTAATAATAGATGAGAAAATTTATGATTATTCTGTGACTGAAAAAATCATTTTGATTCTCCTGGAATCCATATTTCTAAGTTTATGCAATTGGGATGACCTATCCAGGCTATTTGCACTTAAATGTTCTTCTCGAACCTTGAAGAAACTAGTTCCTTGGAGTCATTTTCAGGTTAAACAATAGCTTAGTAAACAGGTTAGAGAATGTTTTACCTTAGGCAGTGAGTTCTTTTGGAAAATTATCTATGTGCAGCCAGCCTTGAGAAGTAGGCAACTTAGGGTCTGACTTGAGCTGTTTTAGGATGTATGGCAGGTCCTTAGTAACTGTTTCTATAACCTGTCCTATGCTTTAGTGCTAGCTCTTGAGAAATTAACATAATAGTGACATATACAAACTGCTTTCACTGTCTCCTCTTCTGAACACCTTCCCAAAATATTTGAAAGACTGTCCTATTCTAATCATATCTACTCACAATAAATATATTCTTTTACACTATTATTTTTAATGTTTCTCTAAGCATTTAGGTTTTTTTTTTTTACATGACCTTGCAACATTTTGTCAAAATATTAAAAACTCTCTGTCTCTTATAAATATGTAAAACAAAAAAACCAAACTCACTGCCATCGAGTTGATGCCAATTCGTGGTGTCCCTCATTGGGTTTCCAAAGTAGTAAATCTTTACAGAAGTAGATTGCCCCATTTTCCTTCTGCAGAGAGGCTGGTGGGTTTGAACTGCCAGTCTACTGGTTAGCAGTCAAATGCTTTAGTTACTATGCCACAAGAACTTCGTTTATAAATATATGTTGTTGTTGTTGTTATGTGCTGTCGAGTCGACCCCAACTCATAGCGATCCCTCCTTGGGTTTCCGAGGCAGTATCACTATGGAAGTAGGATTGCCCAACCTTCCTTCCGAGGAGTGGCTGGTGGGTTTGAACCGCCAGCCTTC
>NW_006922220.1:388383-404497 GCF_000298275.1 Orycteropus afer afer | reverse complement strand
TCCGAGGAGTGGCTGGTGGGTTTGAACCGCCAGCCTTCTGGTGAGCAGTCAAGTGCCTTAGGCACTATGCTACCAGAGCTCCTAAATATTTATTTAGTAGACTGTAATTTGAACCACCTTCCTTCTGGTTAGCAGCCAAATGCTTTACCTGCTACACCACCAGAGTGCCTTAATTTAAAACATAGAAAACATTGATAATTAAGGCTTTTTCTTTATAAAAATTTTATTCTGCCTTCAAGAAGGTGGAACATACCTCCCCACTACTTAAGTGTGGGCTATGCATAGTGACTTCCTTCCAAACAGCATTATACTGTGCTGAGGGATGAGAGAGAGGAACTTTACAGTAGAAAATTTTGACAAGCCATACCTCAGCCAGGTGACCAAAGTTAATATCAACAGTGACAAGTCATAGTGATAGTTATGTACCCTTGAAATGATGTGATAAGACTGGCAGTTTACATCTATAACTGTGAACTGTTAAAAAATAATCCTTAAAAATAATCAAAACTCAAAGAAATTGAAACATCAGGGTTATTCTGAGTGGTCATTTTATTTGCATGCAGGTTTAGCATGTCATTTCTAAAAACAAATGGCTGAAAGTAGGTAGGTTATAATTGCTAAAAATGAATCTTGAGTCATTTCAAAAAATAATATTGCATGTTTTGAAATTTAATAAACAATTTCAAAATTTCAAGATGCAAGTTACTCATGCACAAAGGAAAAATGAAAAAAGAGTGCTTCCGTGGATTGAAGATTCCATAGAAGCTTGAAATTTTTTTCTTAATGAATACAAGTTTCCACAGTGAACAAGTCCTTAATACAAAAAAACCAAACCAAACTTATTGCTGTCAAGTCGACCCCCTTCTTGGGTTTCTGAGGTGATGACCCACCAGACACTCCTCAGAAAGAAGATGGGGCAATCTACTTCCGTAGTGATACTGCCCTGGAAACCCAAGGAGGGGTCTCTATGAGTCGGGTCCGACTCGACGGCACATAACAACAACAATCTCTACGGAAGTAGATTGCCCAACCTTTCTTCTGAGGAGTGTCTGGTGGGTTTGAACCACCAGCCTTCTGATTAGCAGTCAAATGCCTTAGGCTTTATGCCACCAGAGTTCCCAAGTAATTAATAATTATAGATTTAGCGTTAAAAAGGTAACTGCTGAAAATTTGTCCCCTGTCTTCATTATCAAGTGCTGCTATAAAAGAAATAATACAGGTGAATGGCTCTAACAAACAGAAATTTATCCTCTCAGAGTTTAGAAGGCTAGAAGTACAAATACAGGGATCTAACTCTAGGGGAAGGTTTTCTCTCCCTTTTGGTTCTGGAGGAAAGTTCTTGTCTATTTTCCACATCTGTGGGTCCATCATGCCTTGGAGATGTCCATGTGTCTTAGCATCAATCTTCCACTAGGCCTATTATTTCTCAGCACAGGGACGCTGATTCCAAAAGTTGTGTTCCACTCCTGGTTCTTCTATCTTGGTGGTACTGAGGTCCCTCCTTCCTTGCTTTCTTCTCTTTCCTTTCACTTCTTATAAGATACAAGGTGATGCAGGCCACACCCCAGGGAAACTCCCCTTACAGTGGATCAGGACTGTGACCTGAGTAAGGTACTTCATTCCATTCTAATTTCCATACAAATATTGGATGATCACTTCATGGGAGGTGATACTATCATATAACTGCCAAACTATTGAAAATCATGCCCCAACCAAGTTGTTGCATATTTGGGGGGGGGGGCGACATAACTCAATCCATGACATTCCATTCTTGAGCACCAAAAAATTCATGTCCTTGTTACATGTAAAACACTTTCATTCCATCATATCCTTTCAAAAGTCTTAAATCAACTCCAAATCCAAATTTCATCCTCAGGCAAAATTCCTTTTAGTCCATGTACCTGTGAAATCTAGCATACAAGTTATTTGCTTCCGAAGTACAATGATGGACATTTCCATCATAAATGGGAGAAATTGGAGGGAATAAAAGGGATAAAGGACACCAAGCAAGTCAAAATCAAGCAGAACAATTTATAATAGCTCTCAAGACTTGGGGGAAAAAAAAATCCTCTGTTTTTTAAGGCTATCCATGTAATGGTCCTGCCTTCAAGACTCTGATTATTGACCATGCTCACTGGATTCTGGGTGGAGGCCCCTCAGCCCTGAGTTTCAGCTCTACTTTCCAGGCCCTCTGAGACTGCAGCTCTGCTCCCTTGACTTTGGACTTTAGTTGGCCTCATTCTCCTAGTGAGAGTGGTGACCACACCCCCCTTGAGACTAGAAGTCTCCACTTTTCTGCTCCTTGGACATGACAGCCCCAAGCCCTCAGCTTTGGACAGCAGACCTGGCCCCAGCCCCCTGCTGCTCATGAATAGCAACACCACACTCTGGAACTGAGTTGGTGAAGATTTGACTCTTTCATACCTAGGAGGCTGCAGCTTTACCATTTGAAACCCTACAGACTATGGCCTCACCCTTTGAGACCCCAGAGGTCATAACCTCACCCTTTGAGACTAAAGAAGCTCTCCTTCCATGTTCCTTATCTCTTCAGCTTCTGCTTCCTGATCCCTAGGCTTGGAAACCCCTTGGCCTCTCAGGCCTCTTGGGCTGACCCAGCCTCTGCCCTGCTCTGGTAAGTGTTAGAAAGCTCTTTAGCTCTATCTATAAGTGCATGAAAGCACCCTACTCTAACAGTAAGCCTCAGCCCAAAGGCACTAAGATTTTTCACTCCATGTAAAAAAAGCTAGCTCTGCCAAGTGTCCAGAGGTACCTCACTCTGCCAAAAGCCTCCTGCCAGAAGGTACTAAGCTCTCTTCTCTGTGGGTCAGCTGCTGCACCATTTCATGCTGGTCTGCTGTTTCAACTGCCACCATTTCTCTGCCTCTCTCTCTCACTGTGCAATCTCCAGTATTAAACTCTCCTCACTTCCTTCTGAACCCTCACCAAAATTGCTTTTGATATCTGTAATTCCACCAACAGTCTTTTCTAGATAATGTAGGCTTTTCCTATTAGGCACCTTAGGCCTCTACCCATTAGTCAATTCCAAAATCACTTCCACATTTTAGGAATCTATTCGAATAGTACCCTAGTCCTGGTACCAAATTCTATCTTAGTTCTCTACTGCTGCTACAACAGAAATACGACAGGTAGAGAAGAAGGTTTTCTCTCTCTGCTGGCTCTGGAGGAAGATTTTTGTCTCCTTTCAACATCTGTGTGTCCAATGATTCTTGGAGATCTCCACATGCCTTGGCATTAATCTTCCCCTGGGTCTAGGGGTTTCTCAACTTTTTTTTGTTATTTTTAAGTATTGATTTCATAAGTAAGAGAAAACCTTTAAAATAAAGCTATTTATTTTTTTTTCTTTCACATTCATAAAAATTAAAATACATGTCTAATCATGGGAAAATATGAGACAAATCCCAATTGAGGAACTTTTAAATATCTTCATTAAAACTCTCAAGGTCATCAAATGCAGGAAAGTTATGGTCAAGAAGAACCTAGGGAGATATGACAACTAAATATATTGTAGTAGCCTGAATGGAATCCTGGAAGAGAGAAGAAGGACATTAGACAAAAACTAAGGAAATATGAATAAAGTATGAGCTTTGGTTATACTGGGGCTGGGTGAAGGCCCCTTGACCTTGGGCTTCAGGTCTACCTCTTGCTCCCAGCCCACTGAAGTTGGAGCCTTCTCTTAACTCAGGGAGCTTCTGGCTGCTGAGGCTGACAAACCCAAAGTCAACTAGTAAAATGGTACAGTCTCAAGATTATCAAGAAACTCAGTAGGCTACTAGTTCAAGCCCAGAAACTGTTCAATGGTTAGGAACAACAAGGCAGATTGCTGAGTGAAGACTTGGCTACACGCAGGGTCCAAGCATGTCAAAAAGCTAGAGATCTTTCTCCAAACTTCTTATATACTGGAAGGACACCATTTCCCTAAGAAAGCTACTCAGCTGCACACAGCAGAGTCTACCATGAAGCTGATTACCAGTCTCATCATGAGGAATAACTACATCCAGTTGTCCAGCCACTCAAAAACAGGCTCAGCCAAATTTCACATAACCTTAACTACCACATCCAATATTAGAAGCTGATTGAAGCTTATTTAATATATGATTTGCAAATTAGGGTAACATTTCAACTAAAAACAAAGAAACAAACACTGCTGTGACCTGTGCCCGACTCGTAGTGTCTTCTCCTTGGGTCACCTTCCATAGTGTCACCTTCCAAGGTAGTATCACTACAGAAATAGTTTGCCCAACCTTCCGTCCGAGGAGTGGCTGGTGGGTTTGCACCACCAGCCTTCTGGTTAGCAGTCAAATGCCTTAGGCACTATGCTGCAAGAGCTCCCACATTTCAACTAGTGAGTGAAAAATATTCCAAAGACAGAAGAACTTCTAAAAATTCTTTTACTCCCATCTTATTGATGTTGCCATGCAAAAGGGCCAAAATAATGTTTATATAATAATCATATATAATAGACCAGTTTCTTCAAGACTCAAGGTTCAAAAGAAGATTTCAGGACAATGACCTATGTGGGTCACCTCAATCCCATGAAGCCCAGAAATCTGTATTTTAGGAGAATTACAAGTGTTTCTTAGTACAGTCATGCACTGCATAATGTCCATTTGGGCAACATCCAACAGTATATACATCCAGAACTCCATAAGGTTATAATGGTGTTCAGAAATCCTAATCAGAGAATGGTACATAGTGAACGCAAAGCTTCCTATATGCAACATGTGTATCTCATGCCTCTTGTGTACAAAGCAATTGCTCTGCCAGGTCTATAATTGTACCATATATATAACCTATAATATATAGGTCAAGATGTTGATGTTCTTGTTATTAGATGCCATTGAGCTGGCTCTGACCCATAGAGACCCTATGTACAACAGAACAAAACACTGCCCAGTCCTGCACCATACTCACAATCTTTGCCCATCATTGTAGCCACTGTGTCACTCCATCTAGTTGAGGGTCTTCCCCTACTTCACTGAACCTGTACTTTACATACCATGATATCCTTCTGACAACATGACTAAAGTATGTGAAAATTTTTGTTTTCTTTATGCTGAGGTGTAATCCATACTCAAGACTGAAGTCTTTGATCTTTTACTTATTTATTTTTATTGTGATTTGATGAATGTTTACAGAGCAAATTCATTTTCCATACAACAGTTCATACACATTTTGTTTCATGACATTGATTGCTGTTTCCCACAACGTAACAAATCTCTTCCCACTTTCTCCCTGTAGTTACCTCTTCCCTGTGTCCTTCTCTCCTGTACACTCCCACCCCCTGAGCTATATCCCTATGCAAACATTGCCTTTCTGCTCTTCCACGATTGATCACTCCAAGGAGTGTATCTACCTGATGTAAACATTTACCCTGTATGCCTGTTTATTTTTGTCTGGAAGCCACAGGAGGGAGTTCAGTTCCAGACCTGAAGGGTAACTAGGGGCCATAGTTCTCAGGGGTCTCACCAGGTTCTGTCAGACCAGAAATATGGTCTTTTTTTGTTTGTTTGTTTATGATTTTGAGTTTTGGTCTATATTGTTCTCCCACTATATCCAGGATATCCTGCACCAGTCCCCCTCTGAGTGGTTGGCAGTGGTAGCCAGGCACCATGTAGTTCTTCTGGTCTCATGGTCTTATAGCCTGAGGATCACATGGTCTACTATTCCCTTGGACTAGTTGTTTCCATGCATCTTTGGTTTTCTTTATTCTTCTTTGCTCTGGATGAGGAGAGATCCATCATTGCATCTAGATGGCCACTTGCAAGCTTTTAATATCCCCTTAGCTACACAACAAAGCAGAGTGTAGAACAATGTTTTTGTGTAGTATATCATGTCAATTGAGCTTGATGTCTCCTGCTACCATGGGCTCAAGCCCACAGGTCAAACTACTTGCTCTCTCCTGGTAGCTGGCTGTGGCCAAGAAGCCACCACAATCTTGTCCCATCAGCTCTACTATACACCTAGATATTCTTACAGCATATACAAATATGCATGTAGAAACATCATCTGCCAACCCTATACATGGTCATGGGCACACTCCTGCCTGCCTAGACATACCTGATCATTCAGCCTGACCACCCATCAATCCATCCATAGATTTATGCTTGCCCTCACTGACAATGCAGTACTGTACATGCAAAAGGTTTCATCCTTGTTGTCTGTACCTCCCATTTATCTCTCTATGTCTTCCTGTTCTTCAGTGCCACCTTCTTGTTGATCAATCACTTTTGGTACATTGTATAAACCTTTCCTTGACTTTTTAAAATAGTGAACTAATATTATATTTGTCCCTCTGGGATTGACTTATTTCACTCAACATGATGTCCTCCAAGTTCATCCATGTTATGTAGTGTTTTGTAGATTCTACATTATTCTTTAATATTGCATAGTATTCTTTTGTGTGTACACACCACAGTTTGGTTATCCATTCTTCTGTTGATGGGCACTTATGTTGTTTCCATCTTTTTGCTATTGTGAATAGTGCTGTGATAAACATGGGTGTGCTTATATCTGTTCTTGTCCTGGTTCTCACTTCTTTCAGGATATATACCTAGTAATGGGATTGCTGGATCAAATGGATTTAAAGGAATCATGTTACTGATTTCCACAGTGGTTTTATCATTTTATAGTCCCACCAGCAGTGTATGAGAGTCCCAATCTCTCCACATCCTTACTAGCATTTGTTATTTTCATTCTTGTTGAACTTTGCTATTAGTGCTGGGGTGAGATGGTATCTCATTGTTGTTTTGATTTGCATCTCTCTAATGGCTAATGATCATGAACATTTCTTCATGTGTGTGTTGGCTGCCTGAATGTCTTCTTTGGTGAAGTGTCTATTCATGTCTTCTGGCCATTTTCTAATTGTATTATTTGTCTTTTTGTTGTTGAGGTGTTGGAGTTTTCTATACATTTTAGAGATAAATCCCTTGTCAGGTATGTTGTTGCCAAATATTTTTTCCCAATCTGTATGTTCTTTTTTGGTTGTTTTGGAGAAGTCTTTGGAAGCACATAAAAATTTAATTTTTAGAAGGTTCCAATCATCTAATTTATCTTCTGCTGTTTCTGTAGTTTGAGTTATGCTTGATAGCCTATTTTGCATAAATTAGAGCCCCTAAATTTGCCCCTATATTTTCCTTGAGAAATTTTATAGTTTTAGGCTTCACATTTAAGTCTTTGATCCATCTGGAGTGTGTGCAGTGTGAAGTACAGATCTTGTTTCATTTTTCCTCAAGTGGATATCCAGTTTTGCCAGCACCATTTGCTAAACAAACAATCTCTTCCTCCATTTAATGGATTTTGGCCTTACGTTAAGAATCAGCTAAGCATACAATGATGGATCTATTTCTGATTCTCAATTCTATTCCACTGGTTTATGTGTCTGTCATTGTGCCATTACCAGGATGTTTTGACTACTGTGGCTGAATAGTAGATTTTGAGATACGGCAGTGTGAGACCTCCTACTTTGTTGGTTCTTCTTCAGTAGTGCTTTTTTTCTCTAAGGTCTCTTTCCTTTCCATATAAAATTAGTGATTGGTATTTCCATACCCTTAAAAAATTTTGATGGGATGTGGATTGGGATTACACTGAATGTATAGATTGGGATTGCACTGAATGTATAGATTGCTCTGGATAGAACTGACATTTCACAGTGTTCAATCTTCCTATCCACAAGCATGGTATGTTCTTCCATTTATGTAGATCTCTTATGGTTTCTTAAAGTAGTGTTCTGTAGTTTTCTTTGTACAGGTCTCTTGTGTCCCTGGTAAGATTTATTCCCAAGTACTTTATTTTTTTTTGATAGCTATTGTAAATGGTATTGATTTCCTTATTTCCTTTTCAGCAATCTATTTGCTGGTATAGAGGAACCCAACTGATTTTTGGATGTTCATCTCATATCCTGCCACTATGCTAAATCTTTCAAATTAGTTCCAGTAGATATTTTGCTGAGTCGCTTGTTGGGTTTTCTAGGTATAGAATCATATCATCAGCAAATAGGGATAGATTGACTTCTTCCTTACTAATTTGAATGCCTTTGATTTCCCTTTCTTGCCTTATTGCCCTGGCTAGGATTTCCAAAACAATGTTGAATAAAAGTGGAGATAGATGCCATCCTTGTCTGGTTCCAGTTTGCAAGGAGAATGGTTTCAGTCTCTCTCCATTGAGAATAATGTTGGTTGTTGGTTTTGCATATATGCCCTTTATTATGTGAAAGAATTTCCCTTCTATTCCTATTTTTCTGAGTTTTTTTTTTTTTTTTTTAATCTGGAATGGGTTTTGGAATTTATCAAATGACTTTTCTGCATCAATTGATATGATCATGTGGCTCTTTTCCTTTATTTTACTTATCTGATGGATTATGTTCATTGTTTTTCTGATGCTGAAACATCCTAGCATACCTGGTATGAACTTCACTTAGTCATAAAGTATTACTTTTTTCATGTGTTGCTTGAGTTTATTGGCTAAGATTTTGTTGAAGATTTTTGCTTTGATATTCAATAGTGTTATTAGTCTATAGTTTTCCTTTTAAGTGATATCTTTGCCTGGTTTTGGTATCAAGGTTATACTTGCTTCGTAAAATGAATTTGAGATGATTTCATCTTTTTGTATGTCTGGAATAGTTTATGTAGGATTGGTGTCAGTTTTCTGAACATTTGGTGGAATTCTCCAGTGAAACCATCTGAGCCAGGACTTTTTTCTGTTGATAATATTTTTTATGACCTATTCAATTTCTTCTTTGGTTATGAGTCTGTTCAAATTTCCCACCCCAGTCTGTGTTAGTTTAAGTAAGTAGTATGTTTCTAAAAATCTGTCCATTTCTTCTAGATTTTCAAATTTGTTAGAGTACAGTTCTCTATAGTCTCCTGATACTATCCTTTGTATTTTAGTTGGCTCTGTTTTGACATTGCCCAATTCATTTATTTTTGTGTTATTTGTATTCTCTCCTTCTTTTCCTTTGTTAAGTTTGCCAGTTGTTTGTCAAGTTTATCAATCTTTTCAAAGAACTAACTTCTAGTCTTGTTAATATTTTCTATTGTCTTTCTATTTTCTGTTTCATTTATTTCTGCTCAAGTCTTCATTATTTCTTTTCTTCTGGTAACTGTAGGCTTTTCTTGCTGCTTTTTTTCTAATTGTTGGAGATGTTGGGTTAAGGTGCTGATGTTGGTTTTTTCTTCTTTTTTGATGTGTGCATTTATTGTTATAAATTGCCTCTGATCACTATTCTTGTTTGTACCAAAGATTTTGGTATATTGTGTTTTCATTCTCATATTTGATTCAAGTTATTTTTTTAATTTTATTTTTATTTTTTGTATTATGTAGTCATTTCTAAGGAGGGTGTTATTCAGTCTCACTTGTGTTTTCTCTTTTTCCATTAACTTTCTGTTGCTGATTTCTAATTTTATAGCAGTGTGATCTGAGAAGATGCCTTGCTGTATTTCAGTGTTTTTTTTAATTTATTAAGGCTTGCTTTGTGGCCTAATATATGGTCCATCCTGAAGGATGTTCCATGTACACTGGAAAAGAATGCACATTGTGCTGTTTGGATGAACTGCTCTGTTGAGGTATACAAAGTCAAAATTGTTGATTGTATTGTTTAGCTCTTCTGCATCTTTGTTGAATTTCTTTCCAGTTGTTTTATCTTTCACAGAAAGTGGTGTTTTAAAGTCTCCTTGTATTACTGTGGAGTCACCTATTTGCCTTTTCAATTCTGTTAAAGTCTGATTATGTATTTTGGGGCTCTTTCATTGGATGCATAGCTATTTATTATGGTATGTCCTCTTGTTCAGTCAATCCTTTAATCAATATATGATGTCTTTAACATCATAAAAGAGTTTGGTGGTTTTTGTCTTAAAGTCAATTTTATCAGAAATTAATTTTGTTACTTCTGCTCTTTTTTATTACCATTTGCTTGCTATATGTTTTTCCAAACTTTAATTTTTAGTCTATTTTTGTCTTTGTGTCTAAGGTGTGTCTCTTACAGACAGGGCATTAATGGGTTTTGTTTTCTTATACAGTCTGTAACTCTCCACCTTTTGAGTGGTGCATCTAATACATTTACTTTCAGTGTAGTCATTGACAAGTATGAATTTGTTACTGCCATTTTATTATGTGTTTTTTCACGGTGTTTCTGATTTCTTTGTTTCATATAATTTTCTGTGCTGAGCTCATTCTGTTTATGAATCATGTTACCTTTTTCTTCATTGCTATTGTTTTAGTATTTGCTAAATATTTGTGTTTGTCCTGTTTTTTATTGTGATGTGAAGGTTTAATTGTTTTTTTTTTTTTTTTTAGATAACCCTGTGATTTATTTTCTTTCCAAGTTTAGAACAGTCTGTTCTATTTTGCAGTTGTCTTGACTTCCTCCCCATTTAGAAGTTCTGGAACCACACTATTTTTTTCCTCTTTTTGATTTGCAGTCTTCCTCATTTGCCAATTGATGTCTCTGGCTACTTGTTTACAGTCTTGTAAGCTTATTTTATTTTGGATACTTCCATAACTGGGTTGGTTTCTGGGTTATGACATCATGTGTGTTAATGGTCAGTTGTTGTTTGCTGTTGTTAGTTCTCTGTTCAAAGGACTCCCTTTAGCTGCTCTTGCAAGGCTGGTCTGTTTTTCACAAATTCTCTTATCTCTGCTTATCTGGAAATGTCTTAATGTCACCATTATACTCTAGGGAAAATTTTGCTTGGTAAATAATTCTTGATTGGAAATTATTTTCTTTCAGTGTTTTATATATACCATCCCATTGCCTTCTCACTTGCATGGTTTCTGCTAAGAAATTGAGGCTTAGTCTTCTTGGTTACACTCTGTAGATAACTTTTCCTTTTTCCCATGCTGCTTTCAGGATTCCTTCTTTGTCTTCAGTTTTGGTGAGTTGGATGATGATATGTCTTAGTGATTTTCTTTTGGGGTCTATCCTGTTTGAGGTTCTTGGGACTTCTTGCATGGATATATTTTCATCTTTCATCATTTAGGGAAATTCTCTTCCAATAAACCTTTGACAATTTTCTCTGTAGAGGAATTCAACAATTCCCCTTCTGGAATTCCAATTACACGAAGGTTGTTCCTCTTGATGGTATCCCACATGAATCTTAGGCTTTCTTCATTTTGTTTTGATATTTTTTCTGATTGATCCCTTACTAAAATAGTATCAATGCCACTAATTCTGTCTTCCATTGATTTGATTCTACACCTTTGACCATTATTTGTATTACCTATTTCTGAAATTTACTTCTGCTCTTTTTTATTGCCATTTGCTTGCTATATGTTTTTCCAAACTTTAATTTTTAGTCTATTTTTGTCTTTGTGTCTAAGGTGTGTCTCTTACAGACAGGGCATTAATGGGTTTTGTTTTCTTATACAGTCTGTAACTCTCCACCTTTTGAGTGGTGCATCTAATACATTTACTTTCAGTGTAGTCATTGACATTAATCTTCTGGATTTCTATCTGTAGATTTTATATCATTTCTAACTTGTTTATTTTCTCATTTTGTTCTTATATTGCTTTCCCAAAGTTTTCTAGAGTTTTGTCTGTGTTTTCCTTAATTTTGTCAGTGTTTTCCTTGATCTGTTTATCAATCCATAGAAGGTACCTAAATATAATTTTTTTTTTTAATTCCTTACCAGGGAGCTCCAATGCTGCTTCTCCCTCAGGGATGTTTTCTGAGTCTATGTTTCTACTCGGTTCCTTGTTTCTACTTATTTACCTTGCTTCTTTGTGTGGACTTTGATGGTCTGTTTTCTCCAAGACATTGTGACATTGTTTTATCTGTATTTAGTTGGTCATTTTATGTTGGTGTGATTCACCAAAGATTATTTTTTTCTTTGTTTTGTTTTGATATATCTGCATAATCAAAGTATTGTGTTCTTTTAGTCACTAGTTGGTAGCACTTATGCACTCAACACCTATCTCCTGGTGAGTGTGATAGAGAATGAGAGTAGATGTACAGATCTCAGTTAGCTGTTTGTGAAGAGCAGTTAAGCGTGAGTCAAGCTCATATTGGCTGTCATCTATTATTGGTCAGTTGGTGCAGAATCAAGTGGTGGCCCTCACTCAGTATGCAGGACTTCAGGAAGTATGGGTGTGGTTGGGTCTTATTGGGACAGTGGCCATCTCCCACTCAATTAGGCAAAAACAACAATTAAAATAAATAAATAAATAAAAAACAGAGGACAAAAAGCACAAGTCCATAATCACACAGGAATAACCACCAAAAAGAAAAAGAAAAAAAAAAAAGGAAAGGCAATAAAGAGAAATATTTAAAGAAATACTTTAAAAAGACAAAAGAAATATAAATAGAAAAGGAGAAAGGAAAAATAAACACAATTTCTGTGGAGTGGGCAGAATAAGAGAAAAGAGCTAGTGCAAAAGAATAATAAAGCAAAAAAAAGAAAGAAAAATGCAGAGAAAAACAAGGGATGGGAAGAACCACAAAAAAGACAAAAGATGGCAACCAGGAAAAGGGAAGAGAAAAAAATCAGAAAACCAGAACCTGGGAAGGAAAAAGAAAGAATAAAAATATAAAGGAAGAATTAAAAATAATTAAAAAACAAAAACAAACAGAGAGGGGAGGGGTAGGGCACCAGTCTCCATCAGAGTGCACAGACTGGAATGGAATTCCTGTCAATCCACAAAGTGGGTGGCTGTGGGGATGGCCATACCTCCATTCACCAAGAATGTGAAGAGTACAAGAGTAACAAGGGAAATATCAAAACTTTCCAGTCGTCAGCCCCCAGTGGAGTTGTCCGTGCTATCCTTGGCAAACAGAGCCCATGGGATTGGAATGGGAACATTGCCACTTTCAATGTCCAAAATGGCCACATCACTTGTAATTATTCAAAATGATTGCACACTCTAGACAGTCAAAAGTCCACAGTTCAGTTTGTCTCCTTCTTTGTTGTTTCCCTTTTTAGTCATAAGACACCAGTGCAGTTGTCTATGTAGGCCTTGGTGAGCAGGGCTGATTTTAAGGTTAATTCTCAGGTCCAAACACCACTTGTAAATATTCAAACTGTACACACCTTCAGGATAGCTGACAGTCTGCAACTCTGTTTGTCTCCTTATTCACTGTTTTCATGCAGGTTCTTCTACTAGTTGGAATTTAATCCACTTGTGTATCCTTCCTTCCAAAGCTCAGGGCTCCAGGATTATCTTCTTTATCTGTGTCAATTGGTTTCTCTTTTATTTTGTTGAAGCAGGTCTGTGTAGCTTGTCTGTCTATTACACCATCTTACCAGAAGTTGTGGTCTTTGATCTTCATCAGTAAATTCTTCAAGTCTTCTTCACTTTCAGTAAGGATAATAAATGGCTATGTTATTGGCTTATGTATGTACTGTATTCTGTTATCTATCTAAAAATGTATACCATATAATAGTGTATGCTTCAATTCATAGGCAGCAACATCTAATCTCATGTATCACACATCTCTTAGTGTTGTAGCATTATCTCTCAGTTTAATTTTCTCCTGAAAATATTACCTTGAATTTTTTCATGCTTCCAAATGCAACAAAACTGGTGCTAGTAATAGCAGCAGCAAGAGGCAACAAAGTGTAGATTTTGAAGGGAAACAAAAGATTATTCAACAAGAAAAAGTTGGAAAATAAGTGAATACTGTTACTCCCTATTTAGATATGTTACACTCCACAATCATGATTTTCTTAAAAAAAAAAAGAAAAAATTTCCCAGGCTGTTAATAGACTGGCTCCACTGAAAGCTACATGGTTATCAAAAAATGCAAGAAGGGCCTATATCATATATGGAGAAATTGCTAATGATGTAGATCAAACACTACAGCAAATACCTCTTAGCCTGTTGGCAACCGCTGCTAAGGCATGAAGCTTGTTCAAGATGCTTAAAGAAAAAGTAGGACCAGACCACAATCTAGTGTTTTCACAACATCCAAATCATAGAACATCCTGTTTCACAGAATGTACAGTAATTGTTAAGCTACACATGACTGTACTATCTTTACAATTTTTCTGTAAATCTAAAAATGTTTGAAAAAATTAAGTTTGTTTAAAAACAAAACTTATCAAGGACGCTATATGAGAGAAAGAAAGAGAGATTGAACAAAGGTGACCAAATGAAAAAATATATATATATATTGAATCCAGGTGAAGGTGAAGTACATATGGTACTGTTGTTGTTGTTGTTGTTGTTGTTATGTGCCGTCGAGTCGGCCCCGACTCATAGCGACCCCTCCTTGGGTTTCCGAGGCAGTATCACTACGGAAGTAGGATTGCCCAACCTTCCTTCCGAGGAGTGGCTGGTGGGTTTGAACCACCAGCCGTCTGGTTAGCAGGCAAGTGTCTTAGCCACTATGCTACCTATGAAATACAAAATATGTTGCCATAAAAATTTTTTCAGGGGGGAAGTGTTCACACTATCTGTACAGTAATTAAAATTCCTCCTCTAATAATACCCTCACTCACCTGTCAGTTTGTCATACTGTGGTGGCTTGCATGTTGCTATGAATCTGGAGGCTATTCCACCAGTATTTCAAACAGCTGCAGGGTCACCCATGGTGGACAGGTTTCAGTGGAACTTCCAGACCAAAAGAGACACAGAATAAGGAAGGGACAATCCACTTCTCAAAGAATTGGGAGGTGAAAACTTCATGAAGAGCAGTGAAACACTGTCTGATATATTACTGGAAAACTTTATGAATAACCCTGAAACATTGTCTGATATAATGATGGAAGATGAGTCCCTCAGGTCAGAAGGCACTCTAGAAACAACTGGAGAAGAGTTGACTCTTCAAAGTAAAGTTGACCTTAATGACATGGATGGAGAAAAGCTTCCAGGACCTCCATTTGCTGATGGAGCATAATTCAAAATGGGAAAAAAAAAAAACAGCTACAAACATCCATTATTCATTACAATGTGGAGTATACCAAGTATGAATGTAGGAAAATTGGAAGTTGTCAAAATGAAATGGAATGTATGAACATTATTAAACAACACAAAGTTGTTTATCTTAGGCAAGACAGTGAGTTGAAATGGATTGGTTTTGACCATTTTGAATCAGACAATCATATGATCTACTACCCCAGGAATGGCTAGTTGAAGAGGAAAGGCATGACATTCATCATCACAAAGAACGTTTCAAGATCTATCCTGAACACAATGTAGTCAGTGATAGGATAATATCCATATGTATACTAGGAAGACCAATTACTACTAATATTATTCAAATTTATGTACCAACCACTAAAGCTAAAGATGAGGAAATTGAATATTTTTACCAACTTTGATGGTCTGAAATTGACCAAACATACATTCAAGATTTGTTGATTATTACTGGCAATTGGAATGCAAAAGTTGGAAACAAAGAAGAATCACTGGTAGTTGTAAAATAAGGTCTTGGTGATAGGATGATGCCAAATATTGCATAACACAATTTTGCAAGACCAATGATTTATTCATTGCAAATACCTTTTTTTCAACAACATAAACAGTGGTGATACACATGGACCTCAACAGATGGAATACACAGGAATCAAATTGACTATATCTGTGCAAAGAGGCAATGGAGAAGCTCAATATATTCAGCCTAGATAAGGCCAGGAGCTAACAGTGGGCCAGACCATCAATTGCTCATATGTCAGTTCAAATTGAGGCTGAGACAATTAAAGCAAGTTCATGAGAGCAAAAATATGACCTTGATTATATCCACCTAGATTTAGAGACCATCTTAAGAATAGATTTGACCCATTGGACACAATGACTGAAATCCTGATGAATTGTGGGATGATATCAAGAACATCAGCCCCAGGGACAACTCAGGGACGCCCAAAGCAGCAGGCCAGAAGAGCAGGAGAAAGGGGATTAAAAGCCAGAAAGCCAGACAGAGGAACAGTCAGCCACAGCGATCCAGGTGGGGCTGATACAAGAGGTCTCCAACAGCAAGACAAACTTGTCTGTCAGTTTGTCCTATTGTGGTGACAAGGAGATGTGAGTTTTGAGGCTGAGCCTTTGGTGTTTAAAACCCAGCAAAATACACCTGGTGCACAGGTGACAGCCCAGCTTATAGACTGAGACAGACTAGGAAGAAGGAAGAGGCAGTCCACTTCTCAAAGAATTGGCCAGGGAAAA
>NW_006922220.1:378580-385617 GCF_000298275.1 Orycteropus afer afer | reverse complement strand
AAGCAAGAATGGCCAGACTTCCTCTCACCTATTTTGATCATGTTGTAAGAAGGGACCATTCCCTGGAGAAGGATGTCATGCTTGGTAGGGTGGAGGGTTGATGAAAGAGGGGGAGGCCTTCAACGAGATAGATTGACACGGTGGCTGCAATGATGGGCTCAAATATAGCAGGGATTGTGGGGCTGGCGCGGGATCGGGCAGTGTTTTGTTCTGCTGTGCATGCAGTCACTATGAGTCAGAAATGACTTGACGGCACTTAACAACATAACAACAACAACATCAAGAACATCATATACGAAGAAAGGAACAGCTCATTAAGAAGACAGGAAATGAAGAAAATTCCAAAACGGATATCTGAAGACACTCTGAAATTTGTTCTTGAACAGAGAGTAGCTAAGACAAATAGAGGAAATGATAATATAAAAGATTTGAAGAAAAGATTTCAAAGATCAGCTCAAGAAGACAAAGTCAATTATTATAATGAAATGTGCAAAGACCCAGAGTTAGAAAACCAAGAGGAGAGAACATGCTTGGCATTTCTCAAGCTGAAAGAAGTGAAGAAAAAATTCAAGCCTCAAGTTGCAATACTGAAAGATTCTATGGGTAAAGAATTGAGTGATGTAGGAAGCATCAACAGAAGATGGAAGGAAAACACAGAGTCACTGTACAAAAAAGAATTGGTTAATATTTATCTATTTCAGGTGGTATCATATGATCAAGAATCAATTGTATTGAAGGAAGAAGTTGAAGCTGCTTGAAGGAGTTGATGAAAAACAAGGCTTCTGGATTTGACAGAATACCCATTGAGACGTTTCAACAAACAGATGCCATGCTGGAGACACCTACTCATCTATGCCAAGAAATTTGAAAGACAGCTACCTGGACAGCTGACTGGAAGAGATCCATATTTGTACCCATTCAAAAGAAAGGTGATGCAACAGAATATGGAAACTATCTAACAATATCATTTATATTGTACATAAGTAAAATTTTGCTAAAGATAATTCAAAAGTGGTATGTTGACAGGGAACTTCCAGAAATGCAAGCTGGATTTGGAAGGGGATGTGGAAGGATTGTCACAGATGGATGTGGCTGAAAGCAAAGAATACCAGAATAATGTTTACTTGTGTTTTATTGACTATGCAAAGTCATTTGACTGTGTGGATCATAACAAATTATGGATAACATTGAGAAGAATGGGAATTCTGGAACACTTAATTGTGGTCATAAGGAATATATAGATATAAAACCTGGAGGCTGTCTTTCAAACAGAACAAGGGGATAATAAACCAAATTCAAAAACCAAACTCATGGCTGTCAAGTAGAGCCTGACTCATAGTGACCCCCGTTGAGTTCCAGAGAGAGCAAATATTTACAGAAGTGGATTGCCCCATCCTCCTTCCATGGAGTGGCTGGGGGTTTGAACATTCAGCCTTCTGGTTAGCAGTCAAATACCTTAGGCACCATGCCACCAGAGCTCCTACGTATTTAAAGGTTTAAAGTCAGGAAGGGTGTGTGTCAGGACTGTATTCTTTCATCATAATTATTCATTCTGTATGCTGAGAAAATAATAGGGGAACGTGGACTATATGAAGAATGTGACATCAGGATTGGAGGAAGAATCGTTAACAACCTGCAATATGCAGATAACACAGCCTTCTTGCTGAAAGTGAAGATGACTTGAAGCACTTACTGATGAAGATTAAAGACTACAGTCTGCAGTATAGATTATATCTCAATGTAAAGAAAACAAAAATCCTCACAACTGGACTAATAAGCAGCATCATGATTAATGGAGAAAAGATTGAAGCTGTCAAAGATTTCACCATTACTTGGATCCACAATCAACAGCAATGGAAGCAGCAGTTGAGAAATCAGATATTGCATTGCACTGGGCAAATCAGCTGCAGAAGACCTCTTTTAAGTGCTGAAGAGCAAAGATCTCTCTTTGAAGACTAAGGTGAACCTAACCCAATGGCATTTTCATTCATTTCATATGCATGTGAAAGCTGGACAATCAATAAGGAACACCAAAGAAGAGTTGATACTTTTGAATTGTGTTGGTGAAGAATACTCAAAGTACCATAGAAGGCCAGAAGAACATACAAATCTGTCCTGGAAGAAGTGCAACCAGAATGCTCCTTGGAAGGAAGAATAGCCAGACTTCATCTCACCTATTTGGTCATGTTGTTAGAAGGGACCATTCCCTGGAGAAAGGACCATGCTTGGTAAAGTGGAGAGTCAGAGAAAATGGGGATGACCCTCAACGAGATGGATTGACACTGGCTACAATGATGGGCTCAGGTATCGTGAAGTTTGTGAGGATGGTGCACCACCAGGCAGTGTTTCATTCTGTTGTACGTAGGGTCACTATGAGTCAGAGCCAACTCGATGGCACTTAACAACAACAACAACAACAGCTTTAGTAATAATCAGAATTATAAACTTCATTTAAATTTACCCTGTAGAGAGGGAATGGGAAGTAACCCAAACAGCCCTTGTGTCCCATCCATTTGACTTTTGTTCCTGTCCCTTTCTCCAGTCTACTAGCCAGTAAGGAGCTGTGAGAAATGGAGTGAAGGGGAAGAGTCTGGAAAGGTAATGGCCTTACTTCCCTGGCACTTTCATAAATCAGTATACTTACTTTCAGGGATTGGTGAAAGTTCAAAGCTGACTTGGTCTCCAGTGGGAGCTTCCACTGGTCTTCAGAGGTTCCCTCATTTGGAACATCAGATTTAGGCATGCTTCTCCCACTGGCTGGTCCTTCATCACACCCTCCTGAACTTCAGTGTCTCAAGATACACATTGAACTGCTTTCTGTTCTAATCACAATGCCCCTTCCAGGATATACTCTTATCTCTTTAATAATGACTCCAGGTGGCTTCTTCTATGGGGTACACTGCTGATCCGTGGAAACATGCATTCTATCCTGTTTTGTTCTTTTGTTTCCAAAGGCATCCACCTCTGTAGTCTTTCACCAAGCAGAAAGCTCCCAGTCTCACGTTCAGCCTTCAGTCTTCTCAGTGTGGGTCCAATGACCTCTCTACCAAAAGTACAGGGATGAAAGCTAGAAAGAACCAATGAATGGTTATTGAACGGTTATAGTCATTCCACCAGTTTTGACCTAGTGAATGAAAACGAGCAAGAGGTAGCTTTTTCAAATTAGTTACAATGTACCAAAGAACAATTCAATACTAATTTATCTAGAGTGAACCTTCCCTATAAATTCACATACATTTATTTTTTGAGGGTAGAGATAGAAACCACAGTGGCCTGTGATGATTTGTTAGTCATTTTGTAAATTTGAATATTGCCTCCCTCCCTGCTGTCTGACTAAGCCATCACTGTGGATTGCATCTTCTCCAAGGCCTCTTGTCCAAGTGAAGTTCACAGCTTCTGGCCAACAACCTGAGTTTTCAGCAAAAGACAAGTAGAGAAATTTCACATACTGTTTGTAGTGAGAACACTGATGAAGCTATGAATATCAATGATGCTTATTCTCAGTATCAGGAACTTCTCTGTGATTGGTTCCCCCTGGGATTTTGATGTTCTTACTCTTACTATTATTGTCTTTATGCAAATTAGCCACGAGATCTAGTAGTGTAGTTGTTAAGGCACTTGTCTGCTAACCAATAGGTTGGTGGTTCAATCCCACCAGATGCTCTGTGGAAGAAAAATAGGGCTGTTTCTAGACAGATTTAGAGCCATGGAAGCCCTGTGGGAGTCAGAATCAACTCAATGTCAGTTAGTTTGTTTTTTTGGATTTAACATATACATGTGGTCAAATCTGGTACATTAAAATTATAATTCATACATGTGGTGAAATTAATTCCTTTACATGGTCATTGCCTTGGCTCTCTGGAAAAGCAGCTTGAAATATTTTTCCCTAAATCCTGAGGAATTACCTTTACCCTAGTGTCCAACCCCAAAGGATTTGTTACTTTTGTCCAGATTGATCGACATTTCCTGGGAAAGTTGTAAACAGCCTGAAGTTTGATACTTTTTGTCTGTCCCTGGACTGAAGCTTGTCCTGTGATTGGTATGTACCTTTCAGGGATTTGTCAATACACTATACAAATGAAGTGACTATAGACTACCCAAATGAAATTATGTAAAACTGGCCTGGAGTTGGCATCTGATTTCCCCTAACTTCACAAGAGGGAAAAAGGGTCAAGATCAACAGACTAAGGCTGATATCTGTGAGGTGAATGTCAGACATGCCACCACCCAACAATCTTTTTACCAATTCTGACACCAACTGTGCCTCCCACAGCTTTCTCTACTTCTGTGGTGGATTCAATAATCTGCTGCAATGGCCACACAGAACTCACAGACAATACTCATAATTATGGGGTTTATTGGAAAGTAACAGGTTACAATACTGGATCTGAAATGACTTAGAATACAGTTCTTCAGCCAGGATAGCATCTTCTCAGCACTGCTGCAGACGCAATTCTCTCTGGCCTTGGCCTTTTGGTCAGGTGGCTCTCTGACATCAGCCTTAATTTAGTCAAGTGTTACAAAGCTGTGATAGTTGGAGCTGAGTGTCAACTTGGCTGGACCACAATTCTGTGTGGTGTAAGCATTTGAGATGTGGGTTTTTCCCATGACGGGATCGGATGTATATGTTTTGAGCAGCCAATCCATTACAAGGGAGTTTCCCTAAGGGTGTGGTTTGCTTCCAATATATTTATGGACATCCTGGGAGAAGACACATTCTTCCGTGCATTGGGATCCTGTTGTATTGCCTATAACTGTCCATGAATGAACAATTACCAATCAGCCTGGATATCTTGGATTCATCATTAGATAGACTCAGCAGCCGGTATACTGCCTGCCAACATTGAGCTCGTCAGCCCCTGCAGCTGCATGAGTCGGGAAAAGCCTCCAGCTTGACATTTGATCCAAGAACTTGGGACTTGCCAGCCATTTTCCTAAGATAAATTTCTCTTTCTCTACATGTATATATAAGCTTTACTGGTTTTGATTCTCTAGAGAACCCAGTTTAACACATTTGGTACCAGGAGTGGAGTGGTTCTAGAGAGAAAAAATCATAAAGATGGGCTTCCTAAATTGGTTCTCACTGATTCTGTTTTGGTTCTCCAATTTGATTAATCGTAAAGTCATTGGTGATTCTGCCTCCATTAGTAAAGAGTGCCCTGCTAATCTATGGCATGAGGTGGCAACAATAAGATGCAAAATAGCACCATCAATAGATCAAGTACTTTTGAGAAGTGAGGCTCTGGGTGATTGCATTTTTGACACTTTTCTGCAAATTTGTCAGCATGAGGAGTATAAGGAAGCTGGTCGGTTGATCCTACTTATGCTAGACAAAGTGTTGAAAGAGAAAGATGAGTTCAGGGCTGCTGAGTCACAGCTTAAGCTCTGTATAAAAGACCTCAGTGCTTCCAGTTGTGCTCTGAAATAAAGCCTTACTTCTAGTGACAGAGCTGATATTGCCGAAAATCAAATTCAGAGTCTTACTGTAAGGGTGGCTGAATTACAACGCCAGTTAAATTGCCAACCCAGAATCGTGTCTGAAGTTAAAGTGAGGGCATTGATTGGGAATAAATGGGATCCAGAAACCTGGAATAGGGACATATGGGCAGATAGTCAGGGACATCAGGATACGGACCCTGTAAATTCTGTTGAACCTCTCCCATCTGAAGGGATTACTATAAAACCATTATCCCTTCGACTTCAGTTTGATGGGATTAAGCCAACTGTTCCTACTGGGTCATTGCCCCAAGCAGACACCATGGAAGTTAAGAATGCCACCCAGCCATTTTGGCTTCCTCATGTCTCTGGATCAACACACAAAGAAGGGCATTACTGTACTATCTGGTGTGATGGATCCTGATTACCAAGGGGAAATTGGATTGACATTACATAATAGAGGTAAAGAAGAATATGTCTGGAATACAGGAGATTCTTTAGTACGTCTTTTAGTACTACCATGCCCTGTGATTAAAGTCAATGGAAAATTACAGCAACCCAATTCTGATATGACTACTAATGGCCCAGACCCTTCAGGAATGAAGGTTTGGGTCACTCCACCAGGCAAAGAACCACTACTAGCTGAGGTGCTTGCCGAGGACAAGGGAAATAGGGATTAGGTGGTGGAATAAGGTAGTTCTGAATATCAGCTATGACCATGTGACCAGTTGCAGAAATGAGGACTTTGATTGTTATATTTCTTCATTGTATATATGCATCAAATATTTTTGTTTCCTTCTGTTATGAACTGTGAAATGTAAATAGGGTTAGTTGTTTCAGTTGAATGTGTGTTAGCATATTGTGTTAGACACAAATAGGAATTTGTAGTTGTCCTTATTTAGAGATTATGTATGGTTAAGAAGATGTGTACAACAGCCAAGTTGACAAGGGGTGGACGTTGGTAGTTGGAGCTGTGTGTCAACTTGAATGAACCACAATTCTGTGTGGTTTAAGCAATTGTGATGTGGGTTATTCCCATAACGGGATCAGATGTATATGTTTTGAGCAACCTGTCTTTGAAAGGGAGTTTTCCCATGGGTGTGGCTTGCTTCCAATATATTTATAGACATCCTCGGAAAAGAAACACTCTTCTGTGAATTGGGATCCTGTTGTGCTGCCTACAACTGTCCATGAGGGAACAATCTATCATTCAGCCTGGAGATCTTGGATTTGTCATTTGTTGGAGTCAACAGCCGGTACACTGCCTGTCAACCTTGAGCTCGTCAGCCCCTGCAGCTGCATGAGTCAGGAAAAGCTTGATGTTTCATTCAAGAACTTGGGACTTGTCAGCTCCTGTAAGTGTGTGAACCATTTTCCTACATAAATTTCTCTTTCTCTATATGTATGTATAAGCTGGTTTTACTTCTCTAGAGAATTCAGTCTAACACAAAAGCTCATTTAGCTCTGCCAATGTTGCCCAGAGATGCATTCCATTCTGCCAGCAAGACTTCTGCCCAAGGGAACTCAGCTCTCCTTTCTTTTTTTCCCTTTTTTTTTTTTTTTTAATTTTTATTGTGATTTGGGTAACAGTTTACCAAGCA
>NW_006922220.1:368714-378140 GCF_000298275.1 Orycteropus afer afer | reverse complement strand
TTAATGATTTTGAGTTTTGTTCCAATTTTTCTCCCATTCTATCAGGATCTCCTACATAGATCCCCCTGCAAGTGGTTGACAGTGGTAGCTGGGAACCATCTAGTTCTTCTGGTCTCATAGTCCTATAGGCTGAGGATTGCATGGTGTACCAGTCACTTGGACTGATTGTTTCCATGTGTCTTTGGTTTTCTTCATTCTTCTTTGCTCTGGATGAGGAGAGACCCATTGTTGTATCTAGATGGACGCTTGCAAGCTTTTAAGATCCCAGTCCCTACTCACCAAAATAGGATGCAGAACATGTTTTTGTGTGGTATGTTATGCCAATTGAGCTTGATGTGAGTGTGACTATGGTCCCGAACCCACAGGTCCAACTGCTCATTCCCTCTGGGTAGCTGGCTATGGCCAAGAAGTGACAACAATTTTGTCCCTTGTCAGCTGTAATATATACCTATAAATTCTTACAAAATATACAAATACGCATGTGGAAACATTGTCTGCCAACCCGGTACATGATCATGGGCAACCCCCCCCCCACACATAGACATACCTAATAGCACAGCCGGTCAACCCATCTATCCACCCATAGGTCAATGTTTGCCTTCACTGACAATGCCATACTGTATGAGCAAAAAGGTTCATCTTTGTTGTCTGTACCTCCCATGCTCCTCTCTATGTTTCCTCTTCCTCAATGCCACCGTGTTGATCACTAACATTTGGTACATTGCACTTCTCTTCACCCAAATCAATACTTATCTCTACCTATCTAACAGTGTTCCCTCCTTTTCCCTCCCATGCATGGTAACCAACAAAGAAAATTTCCTTCCATATATAAACTTTTCCTTGACTTTGTACAATAATAGACTAATATAATATCTGTCCTTCTGTGATTGACTTACTTCACTCACCATAATGTCCTCCAAGTCCATCCTCATTATGAGATGTTTTGCAGATTCTATATTATTCTTTAGAGTTGCATGCAGATTCTATATTATTCTTTAGAGTTGCATAGTATTCCATTGTGTGTGTGTGAATAGTTTTGTTATCCATTCTTCTATTGATGGACATCTAGGTTGTTTCCATCTTTTTTGCTACCATCAATAGTGCTGTGATGAACATGGTTGTGCACATATCTGTTCTTGTCCTGGCTCTCACTTGGTTAGTATATATATCTAGTAATGGAATGGCTGGGTCAAATGGTATTTCTCATTCCAACTTTCTAAGGAATCTCCATACTGCTTTCCACAGTGGTTGTATCATTTGACAATCCCACCAGCAGGGTATGAGAGTCCCAATCTCTCCACATCCTCACCAGCATTTGTTATTTTCGATCTTGTTGAACTTTCCTACTAGCGCTGGGGCAAGATGGTATCTCATTGTTGTTTTGATTTGCATCTCTCTAATGGCTAAAGATCGTGAGCATTTCTTCATGTGTTTGTTGGCTGTCTGAATATCCTCCTTGGTGAAATGTCTATTCATGTCTTCTGCCCATTTTTTAATTGGATTATTTGTCTTTTTGTTGTTGAGGTGTTGGAGTTTTCTATAAATTCTAGAGATAAGTCCCTTGTCAGATATGATGTCATTGCTGAATATTTTTTTCCCAGTGTAGGTTCTCTTTTAACTCTTTTGGAGAAGTCTTTGAAGCACATGAAAATTTAATTTTTAGAAGGTCCCATTCATCTAGTTTCTCTTTGTGCATTTTGGGTTATGCTTGATAGTATTTATGCCATGTATTAGGGCTCCTAACAACAACAAATTTGCCCCTAGTTTTTCCTTGAGGAACTTTATAGTTTTAGGTTTCACATTGAAGTCTTTGATCCATCTGGAGTTAGTTTTTCTGTATGGTGTGAGGTGTAGATTTTGTTTCATTTTTCTTCAATGGATATCCAGTTTTGCCAGCACCGTTTGTTAAACAGACAATTTCTTCCCCATTTAGTGAATTTCGGCCCTTTGTCAAAAATCAACTGACCATAGTTTGATGGATTCTATTTCTGGGTTCTCAATTCTATTCCATTGGTCTACATGTCTGTCATTGTACCAGTACCAGACAGTTTTGTCTACTGTGGCTGTATAGTAGGTTTTAAGATCCAGGAGTGTGAGACCTCCTACTTTGTTGTTCTTCTTCAATAATGCTTTGCTTATTCAAGGAATCTTCCCTTTCCATATAAAGTTAGTGATTGACTTTTCTATATCCCTAAAGAATGTTGATGGGATCTGAATTGGGAGTGCATTGAATGTATAGATTGCTTTGGGTAGAAGTGACATCCTCACAATGTTCAATCTTCCTATCCACAAGCATGGTATGTTCTTCCATTTATGTAGATCTGTTATGGTTCTTCAAGTGGTCTTATGTAGTGTTCTTTGTCCAGGTCTTTTGTTTCCCTGGTAAGATTTCTTCCCAAGTATTTTATTTTTTTAGTAGCTATCATAAATGGTGTTGATTTCCTTATTTCTTTCTCAGCAATCTCTTTGTTGGTGTAGAAGAATCCAACTGATTTTTGGATGTTGATCTTGTATCCTGCCACTTTACTAAACCTCTTAATTAGTTCCAGTAGTTTTTTTACTGAGTCTGTTGGGTTTTCTAAGTATAGGATCATATCATTAGCATATGGGGATAGTTTGACTCGTTACTTACCAATTTGGATGTTTTTGATTTCCCTTTCTTATCTTATTGCCCTGGTTAGGACTTCCACGACAATATTGAATAGAAGTGGTGATAGAGGACATCCTTGTCTGGTTCCTGTTCACAAGCGGAATAGTTTCAGTCAAACTCCATTGAGAATAATGTTGGCTGTTGTTTTTGCATATATTCCCTTTATTATGTTGTCATTCATGTCCGGAATGTCCCTGCAGTCCCCAGAAAGTGGAATCTATTCTTAGGTCCAGGGAATTTGAGACAACGTTTTTGCTTTAAATATCCAAAGTGGTTGAACTGTTTGTAAATATCCAAAAGGGTTGTGCCCTCATATAGCCAAAAGTCTCCTGCTCAGCCCTTCTCCCTCTTCACCACTTCTCCTTTTATTCACTGGCCACCAGTGCAGTCCTCTGTGCAGCCCCTGGCTAGCAGGGCTGATTTTTAGTTTAATTCTTAGGTCTTAACACCACTTTGCAATATCCAAGCTGTCCATGCCATCAGGATCACTGAAAGATCACAGCTCTGTATGTCTTCTTTTTCATTGTTTTCATGCAGGTTCTTCTACTAGTTGGATTTTAGTCCACTTCAGTATCCTTGTTTTCAAATCTCAGGGGTCCAAGATTATCTTCTGTACCTTTGTTAATTGGTTCCCCTTTTCTTTGTTGAAGAGGGTCTGTGTAGTTTGTTTGCTTACTCCACCATCTTACTGGAACTCAGGAACCAATTTTCTTGCTCCATGGTCTGAGAAGCCCATCACTCTATCTCATGCTGGTCTCTTGACTCTACTTCCTCTGCTATCACAGTTCTCTGCCATTGTATCTTGCCATCTTTCACCATCTTAGCAAGGCACTACAGCTCTCTCTTTGTCTCATGGGTTGAGGAGGTTCAGTGTAGAGATCTCAAGTCCAAAGAATGTGCTCCATTCCTGGTTCTTCGTTCTTGAGGGTAGTGAGCTCTTCCCTTTCACCTCTAGGATGAGTCATTTTAAGCCTAGCAAGATGGCAAAACTGACCAGTCCCTGCTTAGGGTTCCATACACCCAGTCCCACTAGAGTGCCACTCTCCTTATTTATATTATTAGCAATCTATCCAATCCCCTTGATGTGCCACAAGCACCTCATATTTGCATAGTTCCAGTCAGTCATCTGGTGGGAGTCAAAAGGACCATGGCTTGAAAGGTCATATTAAGTAATTCATTGCACCACAAGTGACCATAGACTAGTATGCAAATGAAGTGTCTGTGACCTACTTAGAGGAGATTGGTCAGTTCATGATTCTGATGGAAGGACTATGCCTTGAAATTGATGATAAATTTATTATATATGCAGCCAATCCCACAGAAGTTAGCAGAAAGAAAGAGAAGGAAGAAAGAAAGGGGAAGAAGCAGAGAGAGGAGGCAAGACAACTGTAAAAGAACTGCAAATTGTGTTGAGGGCTTGTGACACTGAAGACACCAACTAGACTGGAAGGGGCCCTGTGGCAGAGTTAGTGGTGATGGCAGAAATCTGCTGCTAAGAATGCAGCTAAAACAGTTGAACAAAACTGCTATATGGGCTATGAGCTGAGACACTCAGCATTGGAGAGGCTGATGTCAGGAAATCATAGAGGACTGTCCTCAGGGAACCAAGACCTCTCTTGAGGGGGCCAAGAAAAAGTGTGCCCTCAATGGGGCTGAGAAGAAGCCTATCCTGAGTGGAACAAGAATAGGTCTGTCCTGAGGGAGATAAGTGGAGGCCAGAATGGCCAGAGGGACATGCACAGTGGAAAGAAAAACCTGCTTGCTTGCACAGCCAAGAGTAGCTGAGAGAACTGTCCTGCACTGGAGAAGGGACAGATGTGCTCTCCACTTTGGAGGAGACTTCCAGACTTTGGCCACATGCTTCCTGATCCTGATCTTGATCATGAGTTGTGCCCTGTTGCTTTGTTTATAAACCACTTAACTATAAGCACAATATGTAAGTTCTGTGTGACCATCACAAAAGATTATCAAAACTAGAAGAGAAGGAGAGAGTACCGTGGGAGAGACAAATGGTGTCAGAATTGGTTAAAAAAAAAAACTGGAGTGTGGAGATATATCTGACTTTCACTTCATCAGAATCATCCTTGGGTTAAACTTTCCTCTCATTTGCCTCCTGAAGTTAAGCGAGGTCTGCCTTTTTTACAACATACTTGCTTGTTTTGCACCCTCTAACTCTATGGGACAAATGTCCGATTCTCAGATCATCCCCTTGGTATGCTTCCTTCAAGGCTGGAGAAGAAAGAAAGCTGTCATTCTAAGGTATTCATAAAAGGCAAGAAGGAAAAAATGCTGTATCCTTCCTATAACCAAGAGATGATTTTTGGTTGGATCACCAGTTATTTGGCATGGATGATCTAAGAACCTCACTGTGAAATATGGAAGAATTTGGCGTCTGTTATTTTGTTTGAAGTCTGTGGGGGCCTTACTGGAAACTTGAGGAAAAGATTCTCATTTTAATATGCTATTAAATATTGCTATCTGCTTTAATAAAAAAACATTAAAGTCTTCAACAAGAACTAAAAAAACCTACTCATGAAGCATTTGCAAAATCAATGACTCCAATATATTAAATATAAACAAGCTATAGATATATTTCTAAATTATAATAGAAAAAAATTACCTATCATGTTGACTTGGATACACAACTGATATTGTTAATAATAAGCCCACTGACATTTTCTGATAATCCAACATCCCTGAGTTATTTTCAAATAAGAGCAATTGAATATTTTATGCCTTTGCCACTGATATTACCAAAATAATAATAATAATAAATAAAGCTAACAGAATCAATACCTTGTTTAATTTTTCAGTGAAATGAATTCATCTTCACAATTCCCATTTTTTTTTAATTTTGACCTTCTATGTATTACATGATTGGAAAATCAAGGTGGTATTTGATAAATAGCTTTAAGTATGATCATTTCAAATTGGCCTTGGATGTCTGACTCACTCTTAATTACTGGTTAAAGCTTGTCCACAACTCATCTGTCATTTTGTTGTACTGTGTGGCTTGCTTGTCACTGTGATGTTGGATGCTAAGCCACTGGTATTTCAAATACCACCCAGATCACCCATGGTAGACAGGTTACAGCAGTTTCCAGACGAAGACACACTAGGAGGAAGGACCTGATGGTTTACTTCTGGAAATATTGGTCAGTGAAAACCTTATGACTACCAGTGGAACACTGTCTGATATACTGCCAGAAAATGGGCACTTCAGATTGGAAGTGTTAGGAAACAAAAGATTTTATGAAGGAACAATTATATTTCATAAAATAGAAGAACATAGCATCTGAAGAGAAGATACAGGAGTGTCCTGCCTTGTAAGACAAACAGCCAATTTCTATTTGTTTATCAAAGGGAAATGATTTCACATGAAATAGAGAAGTGCAAGAGAAGGAAGGAAATTTATAAATCACACATTTTCTTTACAACAATTCTTGTTGTTATATTGTTAGGTGTTGTCAAGTCGGACCGGACTCATAGCCACCCCTCCTTGGGTTTCCAAGGTGGTATCACTAAGGCACTAGGTTGCCCAACCTTCCTTCCGAGGAGTGGCTGGTGGGTTTGAACAGCCAGTCTTCTGGTTAGCAGTCAAGTGCTTTAGGTACTATGCTACCAGAGCTCCCACAATTCTTAGCCAAACATTAATTCCCTATCTCTTAATACAATTTGACTAAGGCAATATTTCTATGATGGGAGACTCTTGTGATTGAATGTAAATCAGGTCAATTCTAGTTGAAGTCCTTGAAATGGAAAACTGATTCATTTGCTTAAGAAGAAAAGGTTGAACTATGGCCCCTAGTTGCCCATCAGGTCTGGAATTGAACCCACAACTGTGGTTTCCAGCCAAACAAAGTACAGGCATGTGAGTTAAACATTTACCTCAAGTAGGCACACGCCCTGGAGAGAACAATCATGGGAGAAGGAAGGGCTGCTTATGCACAGGGAGATAGCTCAGGGTGCAGAAGAGTATGAAGGGATGGACACTGGGAGGAGGTAACTATGGGGAGGAAGTGGGAGGGGAGCTGCTGCATTGTAAATTTTGGTCAATGACATGAGACAAAGTATATGTGAACTGCTGTATGAAAAGTGAATTTACTCTGTAAATCTTCACCCAAATCCTAATAAAAAAAAAAAAAAAGAAAAAAAAGAAGAAAAGGTTGAATCAACTCCAGTCAGAAATCATTTGTTTGTGAAACGTTGTTTACCTGGCTTAGGGAAAGCTTAGACGAATTTGCCTGGTGATAAAAGGAGCAGTTTAGATAGCAAGTTTAATAAACATTAAATGATTCTTTTTCCAGATTAGCAATTCTGATTCGTGTCTTCTTTGTTATTTGAACAATAACACCTTGACAAGGAAACAAGCTGACTGGTTTTCTTTAGAAAGGTAGAAATGAAAATCTTAATTTAAAATGGAATTTCTATTTCAGTCTCAAGTCATCCTATACAGATATGCTAGCACCTTGATTTTTCTAAGATTTGCTACTGGAAAGCACTCAAAATACAACTGAAGAAGATCAGCCTTCTCAAAGTAGAGTCAACCTTAACAATGAGGGTGAAGTAAAGCTTTCAGGACATACATTTCCTGATGTAGCATGATCAAAATGAGAAGAAACAGCTTCAAACATCCATTAGGAGACTGTCCGTGAAAAGGAGGAAGGCCCTCAATGAGATGGATTGATGGAGTGACTGCAATAGTGGGCTTAAACATAGCAACAGTTGTCAGGATGGCACAGGACTGGTCAATGTTTCATTCTATTGTACAGTGTCACTATAAGCCAGAACCAACTCCTTAGCAATTAACAACAACGTGCCATCCCTGTTTCTGTTGCTCTTTTATCACCTTCAGTAACAGCATATCAGTAATCTCATCTATCTGTAATTGCATACTTTGTTCCAAGTTTATTTTTCCTACTTCTTAATTTGCCTAAGGCACTTGACTGCTCACCAGAAGGCTGGCGGTTCAAACCCACCAGCCACTCCTCAGAAAGAAGGTTGGGCAATCCTACTTCCATAGTGATACTGCCTCAGAAACCCAAGGAGGGGTCGCTATGAGTCGGGGACGACTCGACGGCAAACAACAACAACAAGCATTAGATTTGGCAATCCCAGGCATCATAATACATTGAAATATTATAACCAGAAAGGTAGCTTAACTTAAATATTGTATGACAGTATTTTACTTATTTTTGGATTTATTAGTTAATATTTCATAAATTTACCCATAAAAATAGACCAAAATTAAGTATTAATTTTCAGTCTATGGATTAACTGTTATAGTGGTTTAAAAAGATTAAAAATGTACAGTGCTGGCAAAAGTATAGTGAAACAGGCACTCTAATAAAAACATTGCCAAGATTAGAAATTTCTATGAGCTTGGAGAAAGGGGGAAGTAATTTACAGTATTTATTAAAATTTAAAATTCATATATATTTTATTCAGTTTGTAGAAATAAGAGCTTTAAAATATAGTTATATTATCCCCTTCCTAGTTTGCCCAGGTGCACCAATTTTTTTTTTTTTCTGCAAGAAGAAACTGCACAAGAATGTGAGCAGTGGGGTTAAGAAACTTGATGGAACATCCTTTTTGGTCTAATCAATTCCAAGAGAATTCACTTTCGTTTTTGGAGATGTTGATTCATGTTGTCCAAGCTGTGAATTTCGCTGGAATACTATAAGTGAAAATAGCATTTATTCAACAGAATCTTCCCTTCTTACCAGGGTCGTTTTGTAAGACAAACCTTTCTCCCTAAAACTTAACCCTGTACTCTGGATTTCCTTGACAGCTCTTAAGAAGTATTCTGAGGGAATGAATGACATGAGATTGGAGAGAAAATAAAATTAAAAATTGTAGAAAATTATAAGTTAGATAGGAGATTTTAAAAACATATCTGCCTGTATAACACTTCTGTCATCCTAATGCTGTTATTGTTAGGTGCCATTAAGTTGGTTCTGACCCAAAGCAATCTTGAATACAATAGAACAAAACACAGCCCAGTCTTGTGTCATCTTCCCAATTGCTGCCATGCTTCAAACCATCATCCCAACCATTGTGTCAGTTATCTCATTGAGTAACTTTCCCTTTTCCACTGACCATCCACTTTACCCAGTATGATATCCTTCTCCAGGGATTGGTCCCTTCTGAAAACATGGCCAAGGTATGAGAGAAAGTCTGGCTCTAAGGAGCATCCCAGCCATACTTCCTCCAGGACAGATTTGTTTGTTCTTCTAGCAATCTACACCACAATTCTAATGCATTAATTCTTCTGCTCTCTTCCTTATTCATTGTCTAGCTTTCTCAAGCATATGAGGCTATTAAAAAAATCAGGGCTTGGGTTAGGTGCACCTTAGTCTTCAAAGTGACATCTTTGCCCTTAAAACATTCAAAGAGGTCTGTTGCAGCATATTTACTCAATGCACTACATTTGATTTCTTGGCTATTCATTCCATGGATGTTGATTGTGGATTTAAGTAAAACAAGATCCTTGACAACTTCAGTATTTTCTGTTTGTCATATGTTGCTTATTGGTCTAGTTGTGAGGATTTTTGTTTTCTTTATGTTGAGGTGTAATCCATATCGAAGAGTGTAGTCTTTGATCTTCATCAGTAAGTGCTTGAAGTCTTCTTCACTTTCAGCAAGAAAGGTTGTTGTTGTTGTTATCAAGTACCGTCGAGTCGTTTCCGACTCATAGCAACCCCATGCACAGCAGAACGAAACACTGCCCGATCCCGCGCCAGCCCCACAATCCCTGCTATACTTGAGCCCATCAT
>NW_006922220.1:354140-365211 GCF_000298275.1 Orycteropus afer afer | reverse complement strand
TGGCTTCCTGGGTTTTACCCCTTTCTCCTGCTCTTCCGGCCTGCTACTCTGTGCTACACCCATGCTTACCTTGCTCCCAGAGAACCTGTCCCTTTCGGGAGGGTAATAAGGGAAAGTGTTCAGTGCAGATCAGTGAGTAAGCACAAGCCCGCCCGTGCTTACCTTGCTCCCAGGGACTAAGCCAGAAAGGTTGTATCATCTGTATATTGTACGTTGTTAATGAGTCTTCGTCCAATCCTGGTGCCACGTTCTTCTTCATAAGTCCATGTTCTTGGACTATTTGCTCAGCATACAGATTGAGCAAGTATGATGAAAGGATACAGCCTTGATGCACACCTTTCTTAATTTGAAACCATGCAGTATCCCTTTGTTCTATTTGAATGACTGCCTCTTGGTCTATGTACAGGTTCCGCATGAGCACATTTAAGTGTTTTGGAATTCCCATTCTTCACAGTGTTATCTGTAATTTATTATGATCCACACAGTTGAATGCCTTTGCAAAGTCAATAAAACATAGGTAAACATCTTTTTGGTTTTCTTTGCTTTCAACCAAGCTCCATCTGACATCAGCAATTATATCCCTTTTTCCATGTCCTCTTCTGAATCTGGCTTGTATTTCTGGCAGTTCCTTGTCTATGTACTGCTACAATCGTTTTTGAATTATCTTCAGCAAAATTTTACTTACATGTGATATTAATGACATTTTTTGATATTTTCTGCATTCTGTTGGATAACTTTTCCTTGGAATGAGCACAAATATGGATTTCTTTCCAGTCAGTTGACCAGGAACTCTTTGGAATTTGTTGACATCAATGACTGAGCACCTCCAGTGTTGCACCCATTTGTTGAAGCATCTCAATGGGTATTCTGTAAATTCCTGTAGCTTTGTTTTTCAACAATTACTTCAGTTCACCTTGGAATTCTTCCTTTAGTACCACTGGCTCTTGATCATATCCTACCTCCTGAAATGATTGAACATTGACCAATTCTTTCTGTTGCAGTGACAGCATCATTCAATATTTTCCCCATAAAAATCTTCAATATTGCAACTCAAGGATTTAATTTTTTCTTCACTTCAGCTTGAGAAATGCCAAGCATATTCTTACCTTTTGATTTTCTAACTCTAGGTCTTCACACATTTCACTATAATACTTCACTTTTGTGTTCTCAATCTTCTTTGAAATCTTTTGTTCAGCTTTTACCTCATGATTTGTTCAGTTACTCTGTCTAGAGTAACAACAGTTCACTTATTTTTTCCTGTGTATGCCAGAAAGTATTATTGAATGTTTCTCTTGAATTTTCTACTTCAGTTATTTCAGTCTTCAGTTCCATTATTTCTCTTTGGTTTTTTAAAATATCTTCAATCTCCCTATTAAGTCTCTGATCTTGTATCTCATTTTGTTTCCTGATTAGTTCATTACCTGTGTATTCTTTGCTTCTTTAAACATACTTAACACAATTATCTGGACGTCTTCTATTTTTTCCATTATCCTGGTCTCTGTAGGAGAATTTTCTGCTTCTTCATGTTTTTCTTTTCCTTGGGCTTTTTTCTCTTGTAATTCTGAACATTTTGGTGGCTTTGTTGTTGTTGTTGTTGTCGACTGTGTGTCATTTTCATACCTTATTGTGGTAATTTGAATTTTGGAGGTTTCTGTATTTCAAGGTATTTCTTAACTTTACTTCAACTATCTTCTCCTCAATTCCACTAGAGGGCACTCTGAGCTTTGGTTCTTTCAGCATTGAGTTAGTAGTCCTGTCTGAACATTTACCTTTATTATTAATGAGTTTTAGTTTATCTCTACAGGTTTTAGATGTTTGAGAAAGTTATAAGTCTCTGGGTGCTTACTCTAGCTGATTTCCACAAAAAATGGCTGACTTTATTAGTATGAGGGTCCTTCTGTCTTCTATGCATTTTTCTGAAGTTTTCCCCAGATGGACTCCTGGGGCTTGATTCCTCCACTTCCTATTGCAGAACTGGGGTACAGCATTCCCTCTGTGACTGATTGCTTATGCATGGGATTTTTCCTCTGTCCGTGGGTTGAACTGGCAGTATTCATCTCTTCCAAGGCAAAGGAGGGCAGCACTTTATGTCTTCTCACAGGTGGCACTGAGCAGACTCTCCTGTGGTGCCTAGTTATGGGCAGAGAACCAATTATTTTCCCACTGTGTTGTCTGTATATTGTATTTTTCTTTCTTTGGTGGATGAGTGGATCCCACATCTCTTCCGCTGCCTGGGTCCTAGTGATCATGGATCTCGAGTATTGGCAAGATTCAACAGCCTCCATTCCCAAAATCTCACCTCTCCTGTGCCCCTTCCCAAGTGTCTGGCTTGTGAATTCCCCTAGCCAGTCTATTCTATCTTAATTGGACTTTCCTCCATTGAGTTCCATCCTGCGTTCTTTGTTCAGAGTTTTGCCGTCCCCATCCCAAAATGTCAGCTTCTCTGCTGACAACACTTCTCCTCTTCCCTGTTTTGTAATTCACCACAACTCAAAACACTTCAAGTGCCATTTGGAACTCTAAGATCTCAGTCTGTGCTGTTCATTTTTGTTTGTTTGTTTTGTTTTTGAGTTATTCAGTGAATTAGTTGAAGGAGGGGAAATTGGAATGACTGTTTACTCTACCATCTTGACTCACCAGGAAAACTTTTGAAAGCAAAACTAAGAGGAAATGCCAATTGGCATAACATACTACACAAAAACATTGCTTCACATCCTACTTTGGTGAGTAGTGACTGGGATCTTAAAAACTTGCAAGCAGCCATCTAAATGCAACTATGGGTCTCTCCTCATCCAGAGCAAAGAATGAAGAAAACAAAAGATGCATGGAAACAATTAATGCAAGCAACTAGTACACCATGGGATCCACAGCCTATAAAGCTATGAGACCAGAAGAACTAGATGATTCCTGGCTACCATTGTCAACCACTTGGAGGGGGATCTATGTAGGAGATCCTAGATAGAGTGGGAGAACAATGTGAAACAAAACTCAAAATCATTTAAAAAAAAAGAGGGGACCAGGTTTGCTGGTCTGATAGAGCCTGATGAAACCACTGAGACTATGGCCCCAAGCTGCCCTTCAGGTCTGGAATTCAACCCACTCCCATGGCTCCCAACCAAACAAAAGATAGGCATATAAGCTGAACATTCACATTAGGTAGATACACTCCTTGGAGAGATCAGTCACGGGAGAATAGAAAGGCTGTGTATGCACAGGGAGACAGGTCAGGGGGCAGGAGTGCATGGGAGGGAAGGACACAGGGAAGAGGTAACTATGAGGAGGAAGTGGGAGGGGAGCTGTTGCATTGTGGGAAATTGCAGTCAATGTCAAAAGACAAAGTGTATGTGAGCTGCTGTATGGAAAGTGAATTTACTCTGTAAACTTTCACCAAAATCACAATAAAAATTAACAACAAAAAAAAATCTTAGAGGAAATGCATTAAAAGTAAGAATACATAGAGAAACTCTTGGCTACTGAGATAAATGAATATAGTACAAATGGGGAGGCCTATAAGAGAGGGCTCCTCTCAAAAATTTACTTTTATTTAGCCTTGTGTCTAAATATTCTTATTCATTTTCCTTCTGGCTCAGTTGGTCCAAAATTTTGTTTACTTTTAATTGAGAAGCTGGGTCCCTTGTGTTCCTACTTGCTTCGAGCAATAGGAGAACAGAAAAGAAATGAATTCAAACACTCTGAGAAAACAGATTTGCGGAAGCACACCATAGAAGGTGTTCCAGAAGAGTTATTCATGTGCAACCAGAGCCTTTGTAACCCTGACAAGTCTATGAACTCTGTGGTGGCTCCTCATCTATTGGTACCAAGTACACAGTGCCAAGTAGACTGCCCATCCTCTCTGCTAGTCTTCTTAGGAAGCCCCTGCATCTGACATTTCTTGCTATTCAAAGACTCCTGATTCAGCACGGAGCTTGTTTCCTTCTTGGCCCTGTTTATCTGCCACTTCTTGGGCATTTTATTTCTCATTAGCATTGCTGCCAGACCTAAACCACGAACCAACAATTGTTGCTATTGCTAAACAGACATGATGAATGATTGTGCTAAAAGGGAAGTAGAAATACATGCTCCAAATGCAGGTTCAGGATATTCTGAGAATTCTGAGAGCTCAGTCCATCACTGATAGAAATTTGACAGCTGACTATGTTTAGGTCAGAAGTAAGATATGTTGTATTAGAACCAGACAGGCAAAAATAAGTTTATACTAAGTGAACACTAATAATTTTATTTCAATGACTAGTTGTTGTTGTTGTTGTTGTTATTTGCCATCCAGTCGGCCCCGACTCATAGCGACCCCTCCTTGGGTTTCCGACGCAGTATCTCTACGGAAGTAGGATCGCCCAACCTTCCTTCTGAGGAGTGGCTGGTGGGTTTGAACCGCCAGCTTTCTGGTTAGCAGTCAAGTGCCTTAGGCACTATGCTACCAGAGCTCCTTTCAATGACTAGAGGAAGAAGTAAAGATGGAATAGGAGGGGAAGTTAGTACACCGATCAGACTCTTCTAGAGAAAACTTCCCACAACCCCCAGATGTTTAAGTAGCCAAAAGACTTATATTATATGGCTCTGACTCCACAACACCATAGCCAGTGAGTCCAGGGATGCCACCTGAAAACAAGGATTTCAGTCCCTGGATATGTCATCAACCTATGAAAAGTTGAGCTTGGGAATTCTTGGGATTTTAAGAAGAATTGAGAATTTTTATTTTAGACACTAGACCTAAGACCAAAGAAGTCTTCCTGGCCATGTTTCAGCAGAAATTCCAAGGGAGTAGACAATCTGAAGAAAATTAAAGAGTGGGGAGAAGTAGACTCACTAGATATAACTGAATTGTATTACTGGCAGCATGAAGACCTATGAACTCCTGCTGCTGGTATCTCCAGAGCTGCCTTCATAACCTGCACTTTTTGCCTGTGCAACTTTCTAAACAGTGATTATCAGTAAAACAAAAGAAGATCCAAGTGCATCCCTGGTATGACTTGTCAGAAATGATAAAGTGGAGGTTTCTGCTTTGTCAGGGAGGTAGAAAAAACTGACTATTGCCCCTATAAACTCTGAAAGTGAAAGACTATTTGGCTACCTAAATTCAGTCTCACAGTCTTTCCTTTATATGTTCTATAGTGAGTGTAGGAATTCTGGTTGAGTAGTGCCTAAGGCATTGGACTGGTAACCAGAAGGCTGGCAGTTCAAACTCACCAGCCACCCACAAGCCACTCCTTGGAAGGAGATTGGGCAATCTACTTCCATAGTGATACTGCCTTGGAAACCCAAGCACGGGTCGTTATGAGTTAGATCTGACTCTGTAGCAGCATGTGTGTGTGTTGTAACATAGTGAGTTGAAGTTAGCCATTTGGCAATATTGGGACAAGGTTGAATTTTGTCTTTTGTTTTTAGTTAGTTTTCTTTTTCCGCTTTTATTTAAAGGAGCTCTGGTGGCGTACTGCCTAAGGTGTTTGACTGTAACCAGAAGCCTGGCAGTTCAAACCCACTAGCCACTCCTGAGAAGGAAGACCGGGCAATCTATTTCCATAGTGATACTGCCTCAGAAACCCAAGGAGGGGTCACTATGAGTTGGATTTGACTCAAGGGCTTATTGAATAACATACACCCAGAATATATCTTAAGCACATAGTTCAATGTATCTTGATAAACTGAATCCAACAATGTAATTAGGCTACCAGCTCCCAGATCAAGAAATATCACCAGACCTCAGAACTATTTCCAATGCCTAACTCCTCCTCCAGGCCAAGGTCACTAGTCTCCTGACTTTCAGCACTGGAGATTAATTTCACCTTAATTTGTACTTCATATGAATAGAATTGTAAAGTATTTATTTTTGGTGTTTGGGAGATTCCTCCAGTGTTGTTTTATGAGTTTCATCCATGTTGTTCCATGTAATTGTAGACTTCTATTGTGTAGTTGTTGTTGTTGTTATGTGCTGTCAAGTCGGCCCCGACTCATAGCGATCCCTCCTTGGGTTTCCAACAGAAGTAGGATTGCCCAACCTTCCTTCCAAGGAGTGGCTGGTGGGTTTGAACCACCAGCCTTCTGGTTAGCAGTCAAGTGCTTTAGCCACTATGCTACCAGAGCTCCTTGTGTAGTAGGGAGCTCTATTATGTGAATATACCATGATTATCCATTTCATTTTGATGAACATTTGGGTTGTTTCCGTTTTTGTCTATTAAAAATCACAAATCTTTGAATTTGTGTTTTGCTAATTCACTAAGGACTTAATTATTTCTGAACATAACTTTTGTTGAACAAATGTACACATTTCTGTTGGGCACGTACTAAGGAGTAGAATTCTTGGCTTATAGGGAATGTGAGCACTTAGCTTTCAGGGACACTGCCAAACAGTTTTCCAAAGTGCTTGTGCCGTTAACTTTCTGCTGAATGCTCTGTTATTCTATCTTTAGCTCCTATATTTTATTCAAATGTTACCTCTTCTTACCACTCACCTCCCTGCCCCAGAACTCAAAGCTCGTCTGTTACCTCTGACTTAGAGTTTGGCTGAAACTTCACATACATACATCCCCTGACTTTAAAAACAAAAACACAAAACTCACTGCCATCAAGTTGGCTCCAACTCATAGTGACCCCTCCTTGGGTTTCTGAGGCGATATCTCTACGGAAGTAGATTGCCCAACCTTCCTTCTGAGGAGTGGCTGGTGGGTTTGAACCACCAGCCTTCTGGTGGCAGTCAAATGCCTTAGGCACTACTCCTCCTGACCTTACACAACATAAAATATTCTGGATCTTTTCCTTTGACATATTAAGCGGCCTATCTGGGAACCTGCTTCTATTGCTCCAGTCCCATGGTGACAAGCTAACTGCCTCTAAAGCCTATCTTGTCTTCAAACAGGTGTGCCTAAGAACTCAAACGCATGCCATGTCTGTTTCTGCTGTGATTCCCACACCTGGAGATCTAATCATTCCCTTTTGCATCTGACCTGATCCAGTCAGATAGAGCTGATGGAGCTCTGTAAAATCTAGTCTGTTCTGTGTCACATGCCGTCTGGATTTATCGCTATCAGAGCTGGGTTTTATAACTTCTCTCCGTACTGACTGCAACAACACTTGACACTGCAGTGTCTTATCTGTTAGGTCCTCCTTTCCAGGTGTCTGACCTCTAAAATATTTGGTGCCCACAAAATAGTGTCAGTCAGATTTGGTGATGTCTTTGGAGAGGCAGTATCTTAAGGCCTGTTTGTTATTGTTGTTGTTAGGTGCTGTCAAATCAGCTCTGACTCACAGCTACCTATGTACAACAGAACAAAGCATAGTCGTGCACCATCCTCACAACCCTTGCTGTTCTTAAGCCAATTGTTGCAGCCACTGTGTCAATCCATCTTATTGAGGATCTTCCCCTCCTTCGCTGACCCTCCACTTTATCATGCATGATATCTTTCTCCAGGGAATAATCCCTTCTAACAACATGACCAAAGTAGGTAAGACAAAGTCTGGCCATTCTCACTTCCAAGGAGCATCTGGCTGTACTTCTATCAGGACAAATATGTTCATTCTTCTGGCAGGCCATCATTTTGTCAGTATTCTTCGCCAACAGCACAATTCATAAGCATCAGTTCTTTGGTATTCCTTATTCATTGTACATCTTTCATATGAGGAGATAGAAAATACCATGGCTTAAGTTGGTGCACCTTAGTCTTCAAAGTGACATGTTTGCTCGTAAACACTTCAAAGTGGTCTTTTGCATCAGATTTGCCCAAAGCAATACCACATCTGATTTCCTGACTGCTGCTTCCATGAGTGTTGATTATGGAAACAAGTAATATGGTATCTTTGCCAACTTCAATCTTTTCTCTATTTATCATGACACTGCTTATTGGTCCATTTGTGAGGATTTTAATTTTCTTTGTGTTGAAGTCTAATCCATATTGCAAACTGTAGTCTTTAATCTTCATCAGTAAGCCATCTTCACCTTCAAAAAGCCAGGTTGTGCTGTCTGCATATTGCAAGCTGTTAATGAGTCATTCTCCAATCGAGATGCCATGTTCTTCTTTATATAGTCCAGCTTCTCAGGTTATTTACTCAGCATACAGATTGAATAAGTATGGTGAAAAAATACAACCCTGATGCACAGCCTTCCTAATTTTAAACCATACAGTACCCACTTGTTCTCTTTGAACAGCCTCCTGGTCTATGTGAATGTTTCTCATGAGCATATTCAAGTATTCTGGAATTCCCATTCTTCTCAATGTTATCCATAATTTGTTATGATCCACACAGTTGAATGCTTTTGCATAGTCAATGAGACACAATTAAACATCTTTCTGGTATTCTTTGCTTTCAGCCAAGATCCATCTGACATCAGCAATGAAATCCCTCATCCACATCCTCTTCTGAATCCAGCTTGCATTCCCAGAAGTTCCCTGTCAATACACCGTTGCAACAATTTTATTATTATTATATTAAGAGCTTGTTTTACATTCAACATAACATGTACATTTAGTTTCATTCCTCATTTACCATATCAAAACCTAACCCAGTCTCCTCCCCTCCCTACCCTGTAACCTCCTCCTGTGCCCCTCATATTTATGCACTCCTGTTGTCCTGCATTTCCTCAATCTGAATGTTGGTCCGCTGGTGTCCTGTGGTCTATTGCTCTAAGGGATGTATTACCATAGTATGTAGGTGCATCATCCTGGGTTGAGTGATCTGTGTGTACATCTTTTTAACTATCAGGCTGAGAGCCAGTTCCTGAGGCTGCATTTTATTCTAGGCACAGAATGTATTCCAGGGCCATAGTACTGGGGATCTCACCAGATTTCATCTGACCAATAATTCTGGTCATTATTTAGTTTTTGGATTTTGTTCCACTTTTTCCCTCCCATTCTATCCAGAATCTCCAGATTTGACCCTTTCATGAGTGGTTGGCATTGGTAGCCAGGCACCATCTAGTTCTTCTGGTCTTGAGGGCCATCATGTCCTGTGGCTGATTGCTTCTAAATGCCCTTTTTTTTTTTTTTTTTTGCATTCTTCTTCACTTCCAGCACTAGGAGACAATTAGCTGCATCTTAGATGGCCACTTGAAAACTTTTAAGACACCAGTCACTACTCACCAATGTAGCATGTGGAGCAAGGCTTTTATGTATTTTGTTGTGCCAATTGAGTCTGGTGTCCCCCAGTGCTACAGTCCTGAGATGGAAGATCTATTGGATCTCTCTCCCATAGTGCCTGGTTGTCTGTTATTCTGTGACTGTCATCTTTTGTTTCTGTAAGGACTGCAGGTATTTTGTATCACAGGTGTCTGTGAAATATTAGCCTCAGCTGAATCTATCCTTGGTCTAGATTATACTTCTGTTCACTGACCCCTGTCTAATCATGTCAGGTCTTCATGTGTTATCTGTAGCCTGGTGTTGTTTGGTGTTAATGGCAATGCAGTATTGTGGGCACATTAGTTGGTATTAGCATCTGTTATCTATCTCTTATGTGCACAATTCAGTGTCCTATCATTTCCTAATGTTATCATGGTGGTCATAGATCCTTCCTCTATAACCCTCCCCCTACCCATGTTAGCATGTAGGCCCTGACTAGCCCAAAATTAATCTCTCCTATTCTTTCTCCATCCCAGTAACCTACTAAGTGAGTTCCCTTTCCCAAGCAAACTCTTCTCTGTGTTTTTACAGTAATGGAGTCATACAGTACTTGTCTTATTTCACTCAGCATAATGTCGTCCAGTTTCATCCACATTGTGAGATGATTTGTGTCACCCCCTTTGTTCTTTAATGTAGTATAATATTCCTTTGTGTGCATACACCATAATTTGGTTATCTACTCATCTGTTGATGGGCATTTAGGTTGTTTCCATCTCTTTGCTATAGTGAATTGTGCTGCGATGAACATAGGGATACACATGTCTGTTCATGCACTTCTCTCACCTCTTTAGGATATATTCCTAGTAATGGAATTTCTGGGTCAAATGATACTTATATTTTCAGTTTTTTAAGGAAATTCCATACCATTTATTGCAACAATTTTTTAATTATCTTCAGCAAAATTTTATTTGCATGTGGTAATGATATTGTCCAATAATTTCCATAGTCTGTTGGGTCATCGTTCTATGGAATGAGTACAAATATATATCTCTTCTAGTCAGTTGACCACATAGCTGTCTTCCAAATTTCTTGGCATAAACATTTAAGTGCCTCCAGTGCTGCATTCATTTGTTGAAATATCTCATTGAGTCAATTCCTGGAGCCTAGTTTTTTATCAGTTCCTTCAGTTCAGCTTTCACTTTTTCCTTTAACACCATTGGTTCTTCACTATACACCACCTCCTGAAATATCTGGACACTGACAAATTATTTTTTGTACAGTAACACTGTGTATTCCATGCATCTTCTTGTGATGCTTCCAGTATCTTTCCATATTTTGCCCATAGACTCTTTTGGTGTTGCAACTAGAGGCTTGATTTGTTTCTTCAGTTCTTTCAGCTTAAGAAATTCTGAGCATGTTCTTCCCTTTTGGTTTTCTAACTCCAGGTCTTTGCACATTTCATTATGATAATTGCCTTTGTCTTCTCAATCTGCTCTTTGAAATCTTTTGTTCAGCTCTTTTATCTTGTCACTTTTTCCATTTTCTGTAGTTACTCTCCATTTAAAAGTAAGTTTCAGAGTCTCTTCTGACATCCATTTTGGTCTTTTCCTATCTTTTTTTCTTTCTTCACGTATGAAGTTCTTGATGACATCCCACAACTCATCTGGTTTTTGGTCATTGGTATTCAGTGCATCAAATTTATTCTTCAGATGGTCTCTAAATTCTTGTGGGATATAATCAAAGGATCCAGGTAAGGAGAGGTTGGAGAGGTTTCTCACAGGTAAGGGAGAGAAACTTGTGTGTTGGTTTGTCCTACTGTGGTGACATGTTGCTGTGAGTCTTGAGGCTGTGCCACTGGTGATTCAAACCCAGCGGGGTGCAAGTGGTACACAGGTATTAACCCGGCTTATAGACTAAGACAGACTAGGAAGAAGGAAGAGGTCATCCACTTCTCAAAGAATTGGCCAGGGAAAACCTTATGAATAGCAAAGAAACACTGTCTGATA
>NW_006922220.1:352597-353690 GCF_000298275.1 Orycteropus afer afer | reverse complement strand
CATATCCCTACAAGGAAGACCCATTAATATGACTATTATTCAAATTTATGCACCAACCACCAAAGCCAAAGATGAGGAAATTGAAGATTGTTATCAACTTCCACAGTCTGAAATTGACAAAACATGCAATCAAGATGTGTTAATTATCATTGGTGACTGGAATGGAAAAGTTGGCAACAAAGAAGAATCACTGGTAGTTGGAGATTTTGGGCTTGGTGACAGAAATAATGCTGGAAATCGCATGGTAGAATTTTGCAAAACCAGTGACTTAATCATTGCAAACACCTTTTTTCAACAACACAAATGGTGATTGTACACATGGACTTCATCAGATGGAACACACAGGAGTCAGATTGACTACATCTGTGGCAAGAGGCAATGGAAAACTCAATATCTTCAGCCAAAACAAGGCCAGGAGCTGTTTGTGGAACAGACCATCAACTGCTCATATGCAAGTTCAATTTTAAGTTGAAGACAATTAAAACAAGTCCAAGAGAGCCAAAATATGATCTTGAATATATCCCTCCTGAATTTAGAGACCATTTAAAATAAATTTGATGCATTGAACACCAATGACAGAAAACCAGAAGAATTGTGGGAAGACATCAAGAACATCATCCATGAAGAAAAGAAGAGGTCACTAAAAAGATGAGAAAAAGAAGAGGAGACCAAAATGGATTACAGAAGAACTCTGAAGCTTGCCCTTGAGCAGAGAGTAGCTAGAGCAAACGGAAGAAATGATAAGATAAAAGAGCTGAACTGAAGATTTCAAAGACCAGCTCAAGCAGACAAAGTCAATTACTATAATGAAATGTGCAAAGACCTGGAGTTAGAAAACCAAAAGGGAAGAACACACCCAGCATTTCTCAAGCTGAAAGAATTGAGAAAAAAATTAAGCCTCGAGTTGCAATATTGAAAGATTCTATGGGCAAAATATTGAATGATTCAAGAAACATCAAAGGAAAATGGAAGGAATACACAGAGTCACTGTACCAAAAAGAACTGGTCAATCTTCATCCTTTTCAGGAGGTGGCGTATGCTCTAGAACCAATGATATTGAAGGAGGAAGTCAAAGCTGAAATGAAAGAATTGG
>NW_006922220.1:349160-351885 GCF_000298275.1 Orycteropus afer afer | reverse complement strand
TACATGGTTTAAATCAAGAAGGGAGTACATTAGGGTTCTATCCCTTCCCTATACTTATTCAATCTATATGCTGAGCAAATAATCCAAGAAGCTGGACTATATGAAGAAAAACGTAGCATCAGGATTGGAAGAAGAATCATTAACAACCTGAGATATGTTAATGATACAACTTTACTTGCTGAAAGTGAGGATGACTTTAGGCACTTACTGATGAAGATTGAAGAATACAGTCTGCAGTATGGATTACATCTCAATATAAAGAAAAAAAATACTCACAACTGGACCAATAAGCAGCATCATGATTAATGGAGAAAAGATTGAGGTTGTCAAAGAATTCACATTGTTTGGTTCTACAATTGATGCCAATGGAAGCAGCAGTCAGGACATTAGATGACATGTAGCACTGGGCAGATTGGCTGCAAAGGAATTCTTTCAAGTGCTGAGGAGCAAGTATGTCTCCTTGAGGGCTAAGGTGTGCCTGACACAATCCATGATATTTCCAATTGCCTCATATGCATGTGAAAGCTGGACAATGAATAAGGAAGACCAAAGAAGAGTTGATGCTTTTGAGTTTTGGTGCTAGCAAAGAATGCTGAGAGTACCATGGACTGCTAGAAGAACTAACAGATCTGTCCCAGAGGAAGTGCAGCCAAAATGCTCCTTGGAAGCGAGAATGGCCAGACTTTGTCTCACCTACTTTGGTCATGTTGTCAGAAGGGACCATTCCCTGGAGAAGGATGTCATGCTTGGTAAGGTGGAGGATCAACAAAAAGGGGAAGGTCTTCAATGAGATGGACTGACATGATGGCTGTGACAGTGGGCTAAGTACAACAAGGATCATGGAGCTGGCACAGGATCAGGTAGTATTTCGTTCTGCTTTGCATGGGGTCTCTATGAGTCAGAAACGACTCAATGGCACCTAACAACAACAACATAATCAAGGTCATATTTTGACTCTCATGGACTTGCTCACATCATCTTATGCTTCAACTTGAAATTTCATGTGAGCAATTGATGGTCTCGTCCACAGTCAGCTCCTGGCCAAGTTTTGACTGAAGATATTGAGATTTCCATTACTTCTTTCCACAGATGTAGTCAATTTGATTCATGTGTATTGCATCTGATGAGGTTCACTTATATAGCCACAATGTATGTTGTTGAAAAGGGTATTTACAATAAATAAGTAATTGGTTTTGCAAAATTCTATCATGCAATCTCCAGAATCATTTCTTTTACCTAGGTCATATTTTCAATTACTGAGGATTCTTCTTTGTTTCCATTTTTTGCATTCCCGTCACCAGTAATAACCAATACGTCTTATTGCATGGTTGGTCAATTTCAGGCTGCAGATGTAGGTAAAAATTTTCAATGTCCTTTTAGTGGTTGGTGAGTGTTCTGGTTACCTCTGTGCTGCTCTGACAAGAATATATCATAAATGGGATGGCTTTAACAAACAGTAGTTTATTCTCTTACAGTTTGGAGGCTTTATGTCTGAGTTCAAAGTGCCAGGATCTAGGGGCTGGGTGAAAGCCCCTCAACCTTGGTCTTCAGCTCTGCCTCCTGCTCCTGGCCCACTGGAGCTAGAGGCATTTCTTCACTCAGACAGCTGCTGGCTGCTGAGACTGACAACTCCAAGGTTAACAAGTAAAAGGCCCAGTCCTGATGTTATCAAACCACATAGCAGGCCATTAATTTAAGTCCACTGAAATTCCCAAGGTCAGGAGAGCATGGCAGGCTGCTGAAAAACCACACGGCTACATGCAGGGTCCACGCATGCCATAAGCTAGAGACTATCCCCAAGGCTTCTCCTTATATACAAGAAGCAGACCACATCCCAAAGGAAGCTACTCAGCTGCTTGTGGTAGATCCTACCATGGAGTTGATTGCCACTCTCATCATGGGGCATACATAGCTACCACCAGCTGCCCAGCCATTCAACCAGGCCCAGCCAAGTTGACATACAAATTTAACTACCACAAGGCCTTTATTCTAAGGCAACTCTGGGTGGACTCAAACCTCCAACCTTTTGATTAGCTGCTGAGTATATTAAATATTTGTACCACCCAGGGACAAGTAGTCTGTTGTAAATGGCACTGAAATATTATTTTTATTAATATTTATATTATACATTTAGTTTTTGCTTTTATATACAATTCAATTGAACAAATGTTTATTGAAAATGTATTATGTGTTAAGCATTGTAAATAAGATTCAGTCCTAGCTTTCAAGGAATTCAGAATTTAGTCCCTAGAAAGTTGGATTTTCCTTGGGAAATAAGAATCCATCAAGGATTTTACCAAAAGTTCAGTGTTTTCCTGAGACAGGGATGTGAAGGCAAGTGACTTGGGATGTGCCAGAAATGTTATTGATTCCTTGCCCATATTTGTTTTACCTTACACTCCTCAGGGTAGACAAGATCTAATGAGGAAATAATACAGGGGGAAATATGCCAACACCCTTGTATTCAAGGCGTGACACCTCTGTGGTTCCATTCATGCTCTAGAGCTCCCCAGGAGATCAGACTGAATTTAGACTTCTCCTAAAACCATAGTCTTGATCCACTCGTTCCCATGCCCTATTCTATGCCTCTGTGTCCTCACAGGTTTCTCCTGAATAAATCATTAGCATGTTGTTGTTGTTGTTGTTATGTGCCGTCGAGTCGGCCCCAACTCATAGCGACCCCTCCTTGGGTTTCCGAGGCAGTATCACTACGGAAGTAGGATTG
>NW_006922220.1:344793-348210 GCF_000298275.1 Orycteropus afer afer | reverse complement strand
ATATATATATATGTATGTATGTACATATATACACACATATATAATTAAATTATAACAAATTGAAGGGTGTGGGTTTATATGTGTATGTGGCAAGTAGAGAGGAGGTCAGTGTTTACTATTCCAGAAATGGCATAAGAAAGTAAAATTTCCTACCCTGTCATTTTCACCAAAAGTAGAAGTGCAATTATGGGAAGTGCCTGGTAATTCTAAAATTCTGTCTGAAACTAGGGAGCAAGTTCTCTTTCCATTTTTAGTTAGAATGGCAAAGCCAAATGATTGTCTCTCCATCACCAAGGCCAATTAGATTTTTAAAATTCTCTTTACACCAAAACCAAACTCACTGCCACCAAGTCATTTCCAATTCATAGTGACACCTCCCTGGGTTTCCGAGGCAGTGTCTCTATGAAAGTAGATTGCCCAATCTTTCATCCAAGGAGTGACTGGTGGGTTTGAACCACCAGCCTTCTAGTTAGCAATCAAATGCCTTAGGCACAACACCGCAAGAGCTATTTTAAATACCATGGGTATGTGTGTTTTTTTAAAAAAAATCATTGGTTCCTTAACTTTCCGTATGCAATCTGCTCTAACATATGTTGTTGTTGTTGTTGTTAGCTGTCATCAAGTCAGCTCCTACTCACAGTGACCCTATGTAGAACAGAACAAAACACTGCCCAGTCCTGCACCAGCCTCACAATCCTTGCTATACCTGAGCCCATCATTGCAGCCACTGTCAATCCATCTCATTGAGGGTTGTCCCCTTTTTCACTGATGCTCCACTTCAACATACCTTTTTTAGAGAATGGTCCATTCTGACAACATGACCACCTACTTTGGTGAGACAAAGTCTGGTCGTTCTTGCTTCCAAGGAGCATTCTGGCTTCACTTCTTCCCGGATAGATTTGTTCATTCTTCTGGCAGTCCGTGGTTCTTTCAGTATTCTTTGTCAACACCACAACTGAAAAGCATCAACTCTTCTTTGGTCTTCCTTATTCACTGTCCAGCTCTCACATGCATGTGAGGCAATTGAAAATACCACGGCTTGGGTTAGGCACACATTAGTCTTCAAAGAGATATCTTTGCTTTTCAGCTCTTTAAAAGGATCTTTTGCAGCAGACTTGCCCAGTGCAATACATCATCTGATGTCTTGACTGCTGCTCCCATTCGTGTTGATTGTGGAAACAAGTAATATGAAATCTTTGAAAGCTTCAGTCTTTTCTCGATTTATCATGATGCTGCTTATTGGTCCAGTTGTGAAGATTTTCATTTTCTTTATGTTGAGGTGTAATCCATACTGCAGACTATAGTCTTTAATCTTCATCAGTAAGTGCTTCAAGTCATCCTTACTTTCAGCAAGCAAAGTTGTGTCATCTCCATATCACAGGTTGTTAATGAGTCTTCCTCCAATCCTGATGCCACTTTCTTCTTCATATAGTCCAGCTTCTCAGATTACTTGCACAGTATACACATTGAATAAGTATCAGAAGAGACCCTGAAACTTGCCCTTGAATGAAGAGTAGCTAAAGCAAATGGAAGAAATGACAAGATGAAAGAGCTGAACAGAATATTTCAAAGACCAACTCGAGGAGACAAAGTTGATTATTATAATGAAATGTGCAACAAACTGGAGTTAGAAAACCAAAAGGGAATAACATGCTCAGCATTTCTCAAGCTGAAAGAACTGAAGAAAAAAAAAAATCAAGCCTAGAGTTGCAATATTGAAAGATTCTATGGCAATATATTGAATGATGCAGGAAACATCAAAAGAAGATGGAAGGAATACACAGAGTCACTGTACCAAAAAGAATTAGTCTATGTTCATCCATTTCAGGAGGTGGTATATGATCATGAACCAATGGTATTGAAGGAAGAAGTTGAAGCTGCACTGAAGGAATTGGCAAAGAACAAAGCTACAGAAATTGATGGAATACCCATTGAAATGTTTCAACAAACAGATGCCACACAGGTGGTACTCACTTGTCTATGCTAAGAAATTTGGAAGACAATTACCTGGCCAACTGACTGGAAAAGATCCATGTTTGTAGCCATTCCAAAGAAAGGTGATCCCATAGAATGTGGAAATAATCGAACAATATCATTAATAGCTCATAACAATATCATTAATAGCAAGTAAAATTTTACTGACGATAACTCAAATATGGTTGCAGCAGTATATTGACAGAGAACTTCTGGACATGCAAGCTGGATTCAGAAGACAATGTGGAATGAGGGATATCATTGGTGATGTCAGATGGATCTTGACAGAAAGCAAAGAATACCAAAAAGATGTTTGTGTGTTTTATTGACTATATAGAAGCATTCAATTGTGTGAATCATAACAAATTATGGATAACATTGAGGAGAATGAGAATTCCAGAACACTTCTTTGTACTCATGAGGCTGTTGTTTGAACAGAACAAGGGGATACTGCATGGTTTAAAATCAGGAAGGAATTATGTCAGGGTTGTATCCTTTCACCATACTTACTCAATCTGTATGCTGAGCTCTAACATATGGGGAATGCATATTATCTCTTGTTTTTACCATTCTTGAGCTCTGGGTAGCATAGTGGCTGAGACACTTGCCTGCTAACCAGATGGCTGGTGGTTCAAACCCACCAGCCACTCCTCGGAAGGAAGGTTGGGCAATCCTACTTCCGTAGTGATACTGCCTCGGAAACCCAAGGAGGGGTCGCTATGAGTTGGGTTTGACTCGACGGCACATAACAACAACAACAACTAGCCAAAGCTAGAGAAAATGAAGAAAATATAGTTTCTGTGTTATTTCTTCATGCACTGTATAAATGTATTCTCATCTGAAGGCCCATGGCCCCACTTGGGAATGATACACTTAGACAGTAATAAGAAATCATTCTTTCCTTTCTGGATTCTCTTGGCTCAAACTCCAGTTGTAAATTATTAGGAATAAATATAATTTGGTCTTGACACAATGTATTCAATTGCTCTGGGAGAAAGATAGAATATATTAATAAAATTAATATCTTTTAAGAGAGTGGCTGAGATTAAGGATTTAGTTCAATTATTCCTAGTAGTACTAATAAAATTTAGAGCATTTTTCCCTTTCCTGTCCCTTAAAGGTGAGTGTGATAGTTGGAGCTGTATGTCAACTTGGCTGGACTACAATTCTGTGTGATTTAAGCTGTTGTGATGTGGTTATTCCCATGATGGGATCAGATGATTATGTTTTGAGCAGGCAATCTGTTGAAAGGGATTTTCTCTAGGGGTATGGTCTGCTTCCAGTATATCTATGGACATTCTGGGAAAAGAGACATTCTTTGTGGACCGGGATTCTGTTGTGCTGCCTACAACTGTCCATGAGTGAACAATCCACCATTTGGCCTGGAGATCTTGGATTCATCATTCATTGGAGTCAACAGCTGATGTACTGCCTGCCAGCCTT
>NW_006922220.1:343702-344503 GCF_000298275.1 Orycteropus afer afer | reverse complement strand
ATAAGCTTTTATATAAGCTTTACTGGTTTTGTTTCTCTAGAGAACCCAGTCTAACACAGTGAGTATTCTATTTGATTAAGTTTTAAAATCAGGATGAATGGGTCACAGCATTCAAACTGCTTCATGAGCTAGCTAGACTACTTTTCCATTCATTGTACCATTTCTGTCTTGAGATGGTAAGTGAGCATATAGTACCCAGGGTTGCCATGTACCATTGCATACGCTATCTACATGTCTAATCAAGATAAGGCTAAAATCCAGCCCACAACCTACCCACCAAGCCATATGTCCTGGACTGAGCTATTTAACTTACAGAAGAAGGGACACCTTTTTTAACACAGACAAATGTGGCCCAACCTTAAACATAGCTTTCAAGAGGCATGGTGTCTGCTGATTTGAAACCAAGTTATTTAGGCATTCCTGGAAGGTTTTCCACTATGACTGTTTTTACTACTATGGCTCACTGAGGCATGATAGTTTATAAATAATATCTAGGAACTCTGTGAATGGTTGCAGGCTCCTTCCTTCAAAGCTTCCAGAAAAAATGGAAAGCTGTCTAGCTGTTTCACAGAGCAGGAAACATGGCTGGCTTTCTCTGTGGCAGTGAGAAGAATTTAATTCTCATGGACAAGTTGTTGTTGTTGTTAAGTGCCGTCGAGTCGTTTCTGACTCATAGGTTACAGGTGAGGAGAGATAACTCAGGGATGCCCAAAGTAGCAGGCGGGAAGAGCAGGAGAAAGGGGATTAAAAGCCAGGAAGCCAGACAGAGGTACAGTCAGCCACAGGGACCCAGGTGGGGGT
>NW_006922220.1:342034-343312 GCF_000298275.1 Orycteropus afer afer | reverse complement strand
CAACATCTGAGTAAACCCAGCCTTACTCATATGGAAAAGAGAAAGCTTTCAAGACCTTCATTTGCTGATGTGGCACCACTCAAATTGAAGATAAACAGCTTCAGACATCCATTAATCATCGGAACGTGGAATGTACGAAGTATGAATCTAGGAAAATTGGAAGTTGTCAAAAAGGAAATGGAACGCATAATGGACAAGTTGGGGTGAGAAATTTTCTGGGCTATGCAAGAACTGTCCATCAGCACAGATATCTTGATGCTCAGAGCACAACAAGCTCTGTGACACTACCTTTTAGGAATAAACCTGTGGAGACAAGCTAAGACTAATTGAGGGAAAGCAACTCTTGTCACCACAATTGCAAGTAACATAAATAGTGTCCAGAAGACTAGTGCAATTTTTGGCATTAATTATTCCAGAAGGATAAACGATTGAAACTTTCACAAACAGCATTTAAATGTATAATTATTTAATACTTTTAAGAAATAATATGTTCTTATTAAAATCGATATAACCACCCTCCTGTGCTAAGTATCATTATAGTCAAGTTTTTAATGTGTTAGACATTTATCAGGGGCAATTCAGTTATCATTTAAAAATGAGGTTCCAGTGTATACATGACAGTTGTGATGTGACCCCACAAGGAGCAATCAAATGGAAATGGGTGAGAAGATGACATTGTCAAGCATGAGGAACTCATTTCTTATCCACCAGACTGAGAAGGCATCACACAAAAATTATTGCATACAAAAAAATTAAGTGAAATCTTTAGTATTCAAGATTTCTGGCCAAAATAGCAGACAAAGAAAGTTTCTTTCTGAGTGAAAACCTTTTCTTGACTTTTTACAAGAGTAAGGACCTTTTGTGATTTAACTAATTTTACTCTGCATAATGTCCTCTGGGCTTATCCATGTTATATGAGGTGTTTCACAGATTCATTGTTATTCTTTAACATTGTATAGTGTTCCACTGTGTATATGTACCATAGTTAGTTTATCCATTTATCCATTGATGGGAATTTAGGTTGTTTCCATCTTTTTGTTATTGTGTATAATATTGTGATGAACATGGATGTGCATATATCTATTTATGTCCCTGTTCTTATTTCTGTAAGGTGTATACCTAGTAGTGGGATTTCTGGATCATACAGTATTTCTATTTCAATGTTTCAAGGAAGCAACATATTGTTTTCCACAGTGGTTGTACCCTTTCACAGTTCACCAGCAGTGTGTGTGTTCCTCACAAGCATTTGCTGTTTTCTGAGGCTTTTTTTTTTTTTTT
>NW_006922220.1:329340-330795 GCF_000298275.1 Orycteropus afer afer | reverse complement strand
GCCATCTTGCCCCGCCTCTTCTGAGGCTTTTTAACTTGACTCTTAATGCTAGCGTGAGATGATGTCTCATTGTTGATTTGACTTGCATCTCTTTAAGGGCTAATGACAGAGAGCATATCTCCATATATTTTTTATCTGCTTGAATGTCTTCTTTGGTGAAATGTCTGCTCCTATACTCTAACCATGTTTTAACTGTATTAATTATCTTTTTGTTGTTGAGGTGTTGAATTTTTCTATAATGTTAGAGATTTGGCCCTTGTCTGGTATGACATTGCCAAACATTTTATCCTTTCTGTGGGTTCTCCTTTTACTCTTTTGATGAAGTCTTTTGATGTGTATAAAGTTTTAATTTTTAGGAGGTACCAGTCATCTAGTTTGTGTTCTGTTGTTCATTTTTAGTTATGTTTTATAATGTATTTATGCTAAATATTCGGGCCTCTAAGTTTGTCTCTGTATTTTCTTTGATGATGTTTATACAGTGTTAGGTTTTACAGTTAGATCTTTGATACACCTGGGTTCTTTTTTGTATATGGTATGAGATAATGGGTGCTATTTCATTTTTCCGCTAACAGATAACCAGTTTTGCCAGCAGTATTTGTTAAAGAGACTCTCCTTTCCCCCATTTAATATAGCCCTTTGTCAGAAATCAGCTGTCCATAGGTAGGTCAATTTACTTCTGGGTACTCAATTCTGTATCTGTCATTTTACTAGTACCAGGCTTTTTTGACTGTGGCTGTGTGGTGGGTTTTGAGATCAGTGTGAGTCCTCCTGCTTTATTCTTCTTCTTTAGGAGTGCTTATCCAGGTCCTTATTCCTTTCCATATAAAGTTGGTGATTACTTTTTCCATATCTTTAAAGAAAGATTATGGGATCTAAATCAGGATTGCACTATATTAGTAGATCACTTTGGGTAGTATTGACATTTTCACAATGTTAAGTCTTCCTATTCTTAAGCATGGGATATACTTCCATTTACGTAGGTCTCATTTGGTTTCTTGTACTGTTTTGAAGTTTATTTTGTATAGGTCTTTGGTATTTCTGCTTACATTTCTTCCTGCATATTTCATCTTTTGGGTGGCTACTGTAAATGATGGGCGCTCTGGTATCATAGTGCCTAAGGCACTTGACTGCTAACCAGAAAGCTGGCCATTCAAACCCACCAGCCACTGCTCAGAAGGAAGGTTGGGCAATCTACTTCTGTAGTGATACCACTTCAGAAACCCAAAGAGGGTTGCTATGAGTCAGGTCCAACTTGACAGCACATAACAACAACAACTGTAAATAGTATTGTTTTCCTGATTTCCTTTTCAGAGTTCTCTTTGTTAGTGTAAAATAATCTGACTGATTTTTGTGTGTTGACCTTCTACCCTGCCACTTGGCTGAATCATTCAATTCCAGTAATTTTCATTAGAGTCTCTGGGATTTTATATATATATATATATATATATATATATA
>NW_006922220.1:327837-328970 GCF_000298275.1 Orycteropus afer afer | reverse complement strand
TTTTCTAATGTTGAACCATCCTTGTACAACTAATACAAATCCCACTTGGTCATAATGTATTATATTTTTGGTATGATGTTAGATTCTATTGACTAAGAATTTGTTGAGAATTTTTTCATCTAGTCCATGAGGGAAATTAGTCTGTAATTTTCTTTTTAGCTGTGTCTTTGCCTAATAAGTTATGCTCACTTCATAGAATGAATTTGGGAGTATTCCCTCTTTTTCTATATTCTGGAAAAATTTGAATGGAAATTTGTCAGTTCTCTCAATGTTTGGTAAAATGCTCCAGTGAAGCCATCTGGGCCAGGACATTTTTTTTTTGATGGCTTTTTTTATGACCTGTTTATTTTCTTCTTTTGTGATGGATTTGTTCAAATTTTTTACCTCAGCCCATATTAATTTAGGTAGGTAGTGTGTTTCTAGAAATTTGTCCAGAGTATCAAATTTGTTGGCATGCAATTCTTCATAGCATTTTGTTATTATCCTTTTTATTTCAGTTTGTTCTGTTATGTCACCATTTCATTTTTATGTGTGTTATTTGCAACATGTCCTTCTTTTGTTTTCTCACATTTGCAAGTGGCTTGTCGATTTTATTAATCCTATCAAAGAAACCAAATTCTAGTCTTATGGGTTCTCTCTATTGTTTGTCTGCTTTCTATTTCATTATAATCTGATCCAATCTGCTCTAGTCTTTATTATTTCCTTTCTTCTGATCATTGTAGGCTTTTTTGCTGACATTTTTGCAATTATTGTAGTTGATAAGTTAAGGTTTTAGAATTAGTTCTTTCTTCATTTTTGCTGTGTGCGTTTATTGCTATAAATTGTCCTCTGAGCACTGTACCCCAAAAGTTTTGATATGTTATGTTTTCATTCTCATTTGATTAAATGAATTTATTATTTTGTTTTTCATTTCTTCTATTACCCAATAGTTTTTATTTTTTATTTTTTTTTAATTATCTTTTATTTTTTATTTTATTTTATTTTGATTTGGGTAAAGATTTACAGAGCAAATTCACTTTCCATACAGCAGTTCACATATACATTGTGGCATGTCATTGACCACAGTTTACCACAATGCAACAGCTCCCCTCCCACTTCCTCCCCATACTTACCTCTTCCCAGTGTCCATACCT
>NW_006922220.1:315411-324802 GCF_000298275.1 Orycteropus afer afer | reverse complement strand
CGCTCAGTTCGCTGTCAGACCGCAGCTCCATATGTCTCCTTTTTTTTGGTATTTTCACGCAAATTCTTCTGCTAGTTGGGGTTTAGTCCACTTCTGTATCCTTCCCTTCAAGGCTCAGAGGTCCAAGATTATCTTCTGTGTCTGTGTTAATTGGTTTCCCTTTTCTTTGTTGAAGAGGTTCTGTGCAGTCCTTCTGCCTAGTCCGCCATCTTTATCCAGTAGTTTTTAAACAGACCGCTTGTTATTCAATTTTCATGTATTTGATTTTTTTACTTTCTCTTCCTGTTGTTGATTTCTAATTTTATAGCATTTTTATCTGAGAACATGCTTTTTGTATGTCAATATTTTTACATTCATTGAGGCTAGCTTTGTAGCTTAACAGATGGTCTATTCTTGGAGATTTTTCCATGCACTCTGGAAAAGAATGTAAATTTTTCTGCTTTTGGGTGGAGTACTCTTTATATGTCTATGAGGTCAAGTCCATTGATTGTTTTGTCCAGTTCTTCTTTGTCTTTGTTGAATTTCTTTCTAGTCATTCTGTCTCTCATTAAGTGTGGTGTATTAAAGTCTCCTACTATTATTGTGGAGTTGTCTATTTCTCTTTTCAATTCAGTTAAAGTTTTATTTATGTATTTTGGAGATCTTTCATTAGATTTGTAGATATTTATTATATTCTCTTGTTCAATTGACTCTTTAATCATTATATAATGTTCTTCCTTGTCACTTACACAGGCTTGTTCCTTAGATTTTATTTTGTCAGAAATTAATATTGCCACTCCAGTTCTTTATTTATTGCAAATTGTTTGATGTATGTTTTTCCTTCTGTCTTAGGCTGGATTCTCTAGAGAAGCAAAAATAGTGAAACTCATATATCTATATATGTATACAGAGAGATTTATCTCAAAGAAATTGTTTTTATGATTGTAGAGGATAGCAAGCCTCAAGTCTGTGGGTCAGACATCAGGCTGGAGACTTCTCCTGACTCACGTAGCTGCAAGAGCCGGTGAACCCAGTATCATAGATCAGATGGTAAGCTGTTGATTCACAGGATGAAGCTTATGAATCCAAGATTTTAAGACCTGACTCAAGTCCACCAAACTGGAGGTCAGATGATGACAAGAGAGAGGCAGGATCCATATTGTGAAAAAGCCAGAGTTTTGCCAGAACATTCATATATATTGGAAGCAGGCCACATTCTCGAGGAAATTCCCTTTCAACTGATTGGCTGCCCATAGCAGATATTATCATGGAGATCTCATCATGGGGGGCGACTACATCATAATTCCCAAACCACTGAGAATCATGGCCCAGCCAAGTTGACACACAACATTAATCATCACAGTCCACCCCTTGTCAACTTGGCACCTATACATATCTATCTCCTTAAACCATACATAATTCTAAGTAAAAACAATTATAAAGTCATATTTGCACATGATACAACTAGCAAGTGTACAACCAAAAACCTATTAGCCTCATTTACATTTTATATTTTATAGGAGCTCTGGTGGCATATACATTTTATAGTTTATAAGTGAAGAAAACAAAATTATTTGATGCACACACACAAGGAAGAAATACTCATAATAATCATAATCCTCATTTCTGAAATTGGTCACATGGTTGCAGCTGGTATTTAGAATTACCTTCTTACATCTCCCATTCTGTATTTCCTTTGCCCTCAACAAGCACCTCAGGTGGTCTTGGTTCTTTTCCTGGTGGGCTTGACCCAAACCTTCATTCATGAAGAGTCTGAGTGATTAATAGTTATATCAGTATTAGGTTTCTGTAGTTTTCCATTGACTTTAATCACAGGTCATGTTAGTTCTAAGAGACGTCCTAAGGAATCTCTTGTATTCCAGACATTGTCTTCTTTACCTTCTCTTTGTAATATAAATCCAATTTCCCCTTGGATCAATCACACCAGCCAATACAGTAATCACCTTCTTTGTCTGTTGAACCAGAGGCATGAGGAACCCAAAATGACCAGGTGGCATTTTTAACTTCTGATTGAATGGAATCTTTGTTGTGTCTCCAGATGGGAGACATTGGATGTCTTTGGAACTAATACATCCATACTCACAGTTCATAGGGTCACAGGGACAGGAAGTGAAAATTTTGCAAATGTATCAGTAAGGGTAATAGTTTTTCCACCCACCTCTTGATTCCTGGACCCATGAATCCTGGCTATTGGAGAAGCAGCACCATATATTGGATACTGGTTTAGAACCTATACGGCCTCCTGCAGAATATTGTCCCTGAAGAAAATCCATTTCAACTGATTGGCTGCTCATAATAGATCTCCTCATAAAGGTGATTACATTATATCACATGTTCTAATTGGGGATGATTACATAATAACTTCCAAACCACTGAGAATCATGGCCAGTTTTTACCTTAAAGACAGCTTTGCCAGAAATTAATATTGCCGCTACTTCTCTTTTCTGGTTGCTATTTGCTTGCTATCTATATTTCCATCCATTGATTTTTGGTCTATTTTTATCTTCTATTTAAACTGTCTTTTATAGAAGGAATATTGATGGGTTATGTTTTCTTATCCACTCTTACTCATTGGGCCACTCTCTCTCTTAACTGGTGCATTTAATTCATTTACATTCAATGTAATTATGAATAAGCATAAATTTATTGCTGTCATTTTGCTGTGTGTGTATGTGTGTATGTGTGTGTGTAGTGTTGATTTCTTTGTTCCACATATTTTTCTGTGTTGAGTTCATTGTGTTTATGGATTTTCTTATTTCCATGATTGCTGTTGTTTCAGTGTTTACTAAATCTTTCTGATGCTCCTTTTTTATTTATTAATTTTATTTATGGATACTCGGTAATTTATTATTTTATTCCCAAGCTTAAAACTGTCAAGGCTGGCAGTTCAAACCCACCAGCCACTCCTCAGAAGGAAGGTTGGGCAATCCTACTTCTGTAGTGATACTGCCTCAGAAACCCAAGGAGGGGTCGCTATGAGTCGGGGCCGACTTGATGGCACATAACAACAACAACAATTCTATGTTAAAATCTTCTTGACTTCTTCTCCATTTGGAAATTCTGTAACTGCACTATTTTTTTGTTTTGTTTTGTTTTGTTTTTTGTTTTAAAGTTGTCATTGTACACAAATTGACTTCTCTGGTTCCCTATTTTCAGTATTGTAGGTTAATTTTACTTTCAGTGAACATTCTGTATCTGTATTGAATTCTGGATGATGTTGCCATGTGTGTTAATCTCAGGTTGCTGTCTGCCATTGTTGGATTTCTGTCCAAAGAACTCTAGTATTTTTGTAAGATCAGTCTGATTTTTACAAATTCCTTTAATTTCTGTTTATCTAGAAATGTCCTAATTTTATCACTGTATTTGAGGGATAATTTTGCTGAGCATATGATTGTTGGTTGCCAATTTTTTTTTCCCCAAGTTTTATATATGTCATCCCATTGCCTTCTTGCCTGCATGGTTTCTGCCAAGAAATCAAAGTTCAGTCATATTGATTCTCTTTTGCAGGTAACTTTTTGTTTTTCCCAAGCTCATTTCAGGATGCTTTCTTTGTCTTTAGTTTTGGGAAGTCTTATGATATCTCTTGGTGGTTTTCTTTTGTAGTCTGTTCTATTTGGGTTTAATGAGCTCTTATATGCATATTTTCTCATCTTTCATGAAATTAGGGAAGTTTTCTTCCAATAAATCTTTGACAATGTTTTCTGTTTCTTTTCTTTTCTTTTCTGTTTCTTGCCTATTCCTGTTCTGGAATTCTGATAACGTATAAGTAATTCTTCCTGATTGTGTCTCACATAACTCTTAAGCTTTCATTTTTTCCATTCTTTTTCTGACTGCTCCTCTAACAGATTAGTATTGGGAGATTTGCCTTCAATTTTGCTAATTCTGTCTTCCATTGATTCAATTCTACTCCTTTTCTTTTTTAATGAGTTATCTATTTCTGAAATCTTAGTATTACTCTTCTGAATTTCTAGTTACTGTTTTTGTATGGTTTTTAATTTTCCACTTATTTTGTCAGCTTGTTCTTGTATTGTTTACCTGAATTTGAATTTGTCTTGTGTTTTATCTGTGTTTTCCTTGCTTTTGTGTTTTCCCTAATTTTTCTCTTTATTTGTTGAAGGTATAGCTCACTGCTATTGAGTCAATTCAACCTCACAGTGACTCTATAGGATACACCCCATAAAGTTTCCAATACTGTAAATATTTATAGAAGCAGACTGCCTCATCTTTTCCCCATGGAGCAGCTAGTAGCTTGAGATAGCTGACCTTTCTTTCAGTCAGCAGTTGAATGCTTTAACCACTATATCACCAGACCTGCTTCTGTTTGGTTTTGGTTTTCTGTTGACACTACCTATGTATAATTATTTTGAACTTCTTATCAGGTACATCCAATGCCATTTATTCTTCAAGAAATCTTTCTGGCTCTCTACTTTGGTCATTTATTTGAGCCACCTTACCTTGTTTCTTTTGTGTGAACTAAGGTTGTCTGTTTTCTCTGAGACATTGTGGTGGTGGTGGTGTATTTGTATTTAACTGATGATTGTGTGATGGTGTATTTTGCCCGTTTTTTTTTTAATTTTTTAAACTTTATTTTGATATATCTATGAGAACAGAGAGGATGTTCTGCACTGTTTGCTAGTTTGGCAGCACTTAGGCTCTCATCACCTGACTCTTGGTTGGTTTGAGAGAAGATATGGGTATGTGTGCAGTTCTCTGCTCACTGTTTGTTCAAAGTAGCTGGGCTGTGTAGGTTGCCATCTGTCGTGGATCAGGTAGTGCAGGAGGTGCAGGTGTGGCTGGGTATTGTGAGTGCAGTTGCTATATCCCAACAAGTGGGACCAAAAAAGGAAAAGGAAACAAAACCATAATGACCAAAAAATCAGTAAAGAAAAAAAATGAGTAAGGGAAAAAGGAAAAGAAACAAGTAAAAACTAGGGAGGGGAAAGAAAGAAGATATAAAGAAAAACAAGAAAAAGAAAAAAGCAAAAACAAGGGAAAGGAAGAAAGAGGGAGAAAAAGAAGAAAGGAGAAAATCGGTGGGGGTTTGGGGTGAAATGTTGTTGTTGTTATGTGCCATTGAGTTGGATTCGACTCATAGAGACCCCTCCTTGGGTTTCCAAGGCGGTATCACTATGGAAGTAGAATACCCCATCTTCCTTCTGAGGAGTTGCTGGTGGGTTTGAACTGTCAGCCTTCTGGTTAGCAGTCAAGTGACTTAGGCACTATGCTACCAGAGCTCCCTCGGGGTGGAATGGGGGATTTTCAGTCCAGGATGGAGCTTCTGCCAGCCTAGGAGGTGTTGGGACAGGACACCCAGTCTGAGATGACATTTCTGCCTGCCTAGAAGGTGACTGATGATGGACATCTATTCCAGGATGACACTTCTGTCAGCCTATGACAACAGCAAGTGGTGGGCCAGGTCAGGGAAAGAGCTTCCACTGGCTTGGGAAGCACCTGGGAATAGGGCACCTGGTCCTGGGTAGTGCTTCAGTTGGCATAGGATGTGGCTGTGGGTGGGGCACATGGTCCAGGAGAGTACTTCTGTTGGCCCAGGAAGTAGCTGTGGGTGCAGCACCTGGTCTATAATGGTATTTCTGCTGGCCTAGGAAGTAGCTGTGGGTAGGGCACCTGGTCCAGTATGGCCATTCAGCCAGCCAAGGGGGTAAGAATGCATGCCTGCAAATGTGGGGTGACATGCACCCAATCCATGAGAGTGTACCTCTAACTTCAAGTGGGCTCAATGCAATGCAGCTGGGAGAGCATAAGGGAAGAAGAGTTGGAGGATAGTCACAATTCTGGTCACTGGGAGGGTGTGGGGAATAAGAGGAAGATTGTATCTTTCTGGTTACCAGCCACTGGTATGGATTCTGGTGTGAATTCTGGTGCATACAGTCATGGGTTAGCAAGCCAATTATCAAATTCCTTCCCTGAATAGAATGCTGCCTGCAAAAATTCTAAATGGCAATGCTATGTCAGGCCAGTGGACAGTTCACCACTCCTTGTGTCTCCTTGTTGGCTTTTTGGCCCAGTTTCTCCTTTCATTCAGTATTTAATCTATTTCTTTATCTTTTCCTTTGAAGCTTAGGTTTCCTGGATTATCATCCATATTTGTTTCATTGGTTTCTCTTGTCTTTGTTATAGAAGGTCTGTGTAGTTTCTCTGCCTAGTCCACCACTTGTCAAAAATCCCATGTTATAAACTGTTGAATGAGAAATTAATTTACTCTGTAAGCTTTCACCCAAACCACAATAAAATGTTAAGAAAAAAAATCAAGCATTTAAACAAGTTTAATAGAATGATGAAAGTATATGGGTAATATAAGTTTAAACAGTAGGACTTTGAAATGATGGTTTTTGTAAGTTTGTAGCATTTATGCATAAAGGTTAAAATTTCTCAAAGAATTTTGGGACACCCCGTGTTGTCCTGCAGGGCTGACATAGCACTTTCACATGTGTTTTGGTTCTTTGCTGCTGCTTTAACAGATATACCACAGGTGAATGGCTTTAACAAACAAGGATTTTTTTCTCTTACAGTTTAGGAAGCTAGTTCAAAGTGCTGGTTCTAGGGGATGGGTGAAGACCCCTTGACCTTGGCCTTCAGTTCTTTTCTGACACAAGCAGCTGCTCATTTCTGAGTCTAATAAACCCAAGGTCAACAGATAGAATGGCACAATCTCAAGACAGACCACTAGTTCAAGTCCAGGAACAATCAGAAGATCAGGAGGCAACAAAGCAGGTGAAGACTAGGACAAATGTCGGGTCCAGATGTGCCATAAAGCTGGAGACCTTTTCCAAACTTCACCTTAGATACTAGAAGCAGGTGATACTCCAAAGGCTCAGCTTCTTAAAGCAGATTCCACCATGGAGTTAATAACAATCTTATCATGGGTGTGGTAGTTCAGTGTGTGTGTCAACTTAGCTGGGCCTGGTTGAGTGGCTGGGAAGCTGGTGGTAGCTATTCCCCATAATGAGACTGGCAATCAACTCTATGGTGGGATCTACCACAAGAAGCTGAGTAGCTGCCTTTGGGATGTGGTCTGTTTCCTGTATATAAGGAGAAGCCTTAACAATGGTCTCTGGCCTATGGCATGCTTGGACCCTGCATGTAGCTGTGTTGTTGCCCAGCAGCCTGCTATGCTCTGCTGACCTTGGAACTTACAATGGACTTAAATTAATGGCCTGCCGTGTGGTTTGGTAACATCGGAACTGTGCCTTTTTACTTGTCAAGCTTGGGACTTCTCAGCCTCAGCAGCCTGCAGCTGTCTGAGTGAAGAAATGCCTCTAGCTCCAGTGGACCAGGAGCAGAAGGCAGAGCTGGACCCCAAGATTGAGAGGCTTTCACCCAGCCCCTAGAGCCTGGCACTTTGAACTTGGACTTAAAGCCTCCAAATTGTAAGAATAAACTCCTGTTTGTTAAGGCCATTCCATTTGTGGTATATTCTTGTTAGAGCAGCACTAGGTAACCAGAACAATGGGCAATAACTATATCCAGCTTCCCAGCCACTCAAAACCATGCCCCAGCCAAGTTGACAAACAATATTAACTACCACAATATGTTATCTTATTTAACATGCATAGCATGTGTCAGGTCAGTACTATTAATTATTTTTTTAGTTCTAATTTTTTTCTCTTTTTAAATTTTTATTTATTTGTTTGTTTTCTACCCTCTATTTGTATCTACCCTCTTGTTCTATTTATTTGTATCTACCCTCTTGTTAGTGGCTTACCCTCCCTTCCTCACCTACCAGTGGAAACCATCAAAGAATATTTCTTTTTTGTGAAACTCTTTTCTTGACTTTTTATAATGGCAATCTCATACAATATTTGTCTTTTTGTGATTGCTAACTTCACCCAGCATAATGGTCTCTAAGTTCATCCATGTTATGAGATGTTTCACAGATTCATCATTGTTCTTTAACATTATATGCTAGTACATTGTGTTATGTACCATAGTTTGTTGATCCTTTCCTCCATTGATGGCATTTTGGTTGTTACCATTTTTTTGCTATTGTGAATAATGCTGTGATGAGCATGAATGTGCATATATCTGTTCATGTCATGGCTCTTATTTCTCTAGGATATATACCTGTCGTTGTTATTAGATGCCGTCTAATTGGCTCTAACTCATAGTGACCCTGTGTACAACAGAACAAAACACTGCCTGATAATGTGCCATCCTCACAATTTTTGCTATATCTTAGCCTATAGTTGCAGCCACTGTGTCAATCCGTCTCATTGAGGGTCTTCCCCTGAATCATATGGTACTTCTATTACCAGCTTTTTAAAGAAACATTATTTTTTTTCTTATGGTGTTTTTGTGTCATTTTACAGCAGTGAATAAGGGTTTCAGTCTCTCTACACCTTCACCAGAATTTGTTTTCTGTTTTATTTTTAATTTTTCTCTTAGTGCTAAGGTTGAGGTCAGCATTATTGTTCCCTCTTTACACATCTGTGAACTAGGTATACATCTATTATGTCCAATATGATGGTGACTAGACCCATGTCCTGTTGAGCACTGGAAATGTAGTGTATCCAAATTGAGATGTGCTCTCAAGACAAAAGGAGTCACTAGGTAATGCAAATGGTTAGCACTCATCAGCTGACCTAAAGTTTGGAGGGGCTCTAGTCTACCCAGAGATGCCTCATAAAAAAGGCCTAGCAATCTGTTTTCAAAAAGTCAAGTGTTGAAAAGCCAGCAGAGCAAAGTCTTACTGACATATATGGGGTCATCATGAGTCAGAGTTTACTTGATGAAAACTGGTTTGTAAAGCATAACGCACAAACAGAATTTTGAAGACATTTCTTCAAAACTTGATGAAAACTTTAAAATCAGTTTTCATCAAGTAAACTCTGACTCATAGTGACCCCATATATGTCAGTGTATATGTAGGGAGCTCTGGTGACATACTGCCTAAGGCATTTGACTGCTAACCAGAACCCTGGAGGTTCAAACCCAGCAGCTACTCCTCGGAAAGAAGGTTGGGCAATCTATTTCCATAGTGATATTGCCTCGGAAACTCAAGAAGGGGTTGCTATGAGTCACATTTAACTTGATGGTACTGAGTTTGGATTTTTTTTTGGTATGTATATGTATAACGTATCTGTGTATATATGTATATGTGTATGCATATGTATATATTTATTTAACTTTTTTTAGTATTGATTAAATATTGAAATAAAAAAGTGAAAATTGGACTAAATAATATGTTTTTTAAATTAATTTGAAACTATTTCTTTTTACTTTTCAATGTAGACAATCAACTACTCATATGCAAGTTCAAGTTGAAGCTGAAGACAATTGAAACAAGTCCATAAGAGCCAAAACATGATCTTGATTATATCTCACTTTACAGATCATCTGAAGAATAGATTTGATTAATTGTTTGCCAATGACC
>NW_006922220.1:310243-311007 GCF_000298275.1 Orycteropus afer afer | reverse complement strand
AGGAAGTCCAATGAACCCCAAACAGGATAGACCCCCCAAAAAAATCACCAAGACACATCATCATCAAACTCATCAAAACCAAAGACAAAAACAGAATCCTGAAAGCAGCATGGGAAAAACAAATAGTTACCTACAAAGGACAGCCAGTAAGAATAAGCTCTGATTTGTCAGCAAAAACCATGCAAGCAAGAAGGCAATGGGATGGGATATATAAAACCATGAAAGAGAAAAATTTTCAACCAAGAATCATATACCTGGCAAAATTGTCCCTCAGATATGATGGTGAAATTAGGAGATTTCCAGATAAGCAGAAACTTAGGGAATTTGTTAAAACCAGACCAATCTTACAAGAGATGCTAAAGGGAGTCCTTTGAACAGAGAAACAAAAATAGCAAATAACAACCAACCATTAACATACAAGATGACATAACCCAGAAACCACAGCTACGGGCAAATCCAAAGTAAAATGAGCTTCCAAGATTGTAAACAGGGAATCAGAGACATCAATCGGCAAGTGAGGACAACTACAAACAAAAAGAGGGAAAAGACTGTGTAGTTACAGAACTTGGTTGGATAAGGAAACAAAACTCATCAATATGCTGCCTACAAGAGACACACCTTACAGATAAAGACAAAAATAGACTAAAAATCAAAGGCTGGAAAAAGATGTATCAAGCAAATGGCAACTGTAAGAGAGCAGGAGTGGCAATCTGGTGATTCCTTCAAAAGTTGGAATTAGAAATACCATTTGACCCAGCCATTCC
>NW_006922220.1:283301-308638 GCF_000298275.1 Orycteropus afer afer | reverse complement strand
TTAAAAAAAAAAAAATCTGTATGCTGAGCAAATAATCCAAGAAGCTGGACTATATGAAGAAGAATATGGCATCAGAATTGAAGGAAGACTCATTAACAACCTGATGATATGCAACAACATAACCTTGCTTGCTGAAAATGAAAATGGCTTGAAGCTCTTACTGATGAAGATTGAAGACTGCAATCTGCAATGTGGATTAAGCCTTAACAAAGAAAATGAAAATGAAATAGGATCAATAATCAGCATCACAATAAACGGAGAAAAATTAAAGTTGTCAAAGATGTCATATACCTTGGTTGCACAATCAACATCAACAGAAGCAGCAGTCAAGAAATCAGAAGCCATATTCCACTGGAAAATCTGCAAAGACATCTTTAAAGTGCTGAAGCGCTAAGATGTCTCTTTGAAGACTAAGGTGTCCTTCACTCAAACCATGGTATTTTCAATAGCCTCATATGCATATGAAAGCTGAACAGTGAATAATAAAGACCAAAGTAGAGTTGTTGCTTTTGAGCTGTGGTGTTGGCGAAGAATACTGAAAGTACCATGGACTGCCAGAAGAACTAACAAATCTGTCCTAGAGGAGGTGCATCTGGAATGCTCCAGGGAAGCGAGAATGTCCAGATTTCATCTCACCTATTTTGGTCAGATTGTCAGAAGGGACCATTCCCTGGAGAAGAATATTATGCTTGGTAACGTGGTGGGTCAGCGAAAAAGGGGAAGTTCCTCAGTGAGATGGGTTGACACTGGCTGCAACAATGGGCTCAGGTATAGCAAGAATTGTGAAGCTGGTGCAGGACCATGCAATGTTTCATTCATAAGGTTGCTGTGAGTCAGAGCTGACTCAATGGCACTTAACAATGACAACAATGTAGCTACTACAATAACTAAAATTACATCTATGACTCTCATTATATTTTGTTTGGGCAACACTGCTCTAGTCCAATGCACCAACATTGGCCACCCACAAATACAAATCTGTCACAGTGAGGAATTCACTGAACTGATAAGCCATCCAGTTGAGGATACTTGAATTTTCTCTTTGAAGACTAGAGATTTTAGAGATTGCAAATTTATCATAAAGATGACATAACCTAATGGGAATTTGGAGACCTTTTCTGATGTGTAGGAACTCACTCCACTGAGAGGTAAAGTCACTATGAAGATTGGTAAGTACATCAGAAAGAGTGCTTGCATTTGAGCTCTCAGGAGCAGGGGCTGCTAGCAGTTTCTATACCTCTGTTGGCCCTGGGAAGTGAAACCAGTCCACCTGCAAAGCCAGCAACAAGGACCAGAAGCGAGATAAGAAACATTGCCAGACCTCTTCTTTAAGGCAAATGAGTAGAATTAGGTTCATTTCTTTCTTTCTTTTTTAATTATTATGATTTGGTTGAAGGTGTATAGAGAAAATTCATTTCTCATACATCAGTTCATGCATATTTTGTTTCATGACATTGGCTGCAATTCCTCACAGTGTAACAGCTCTCTTTCCACTTCCTCACCACAGTTACCTCTTTGGTGTGTCTTTCTTTCCCATGCACTCTCCCTCCCCCCAGCTATATCCCTGTGCAAACACTGACCTTCTGTCCTCCCATGATTGATTGCTCCAAAGAGTATACCTGCCTGATGTGTATGTTCACCCCATATACCTGTCTGTTGTTTGGCTGGAAGCCACAAGAGTGAGTTCAGTTCCAGACACTAAGGGGCACTAGGGACCACAGTCTCAGGGGTCTTGCTGGGCTGATAGACTGGTTATTTTTTTTATGATTTTGAGTTTTGCTCCACATTGTTCTCTCACTCTATCCAGGATCTTCTGCACTGATCCCCCTCCAAGTGGTTGTCAGTGGTAGCCAGGCACCATCTAGTTCTTCTGGTCTCGTGGTCATTTAGGCTGAGCATCACATGATCTGCTAGTCCCTTGGACAAATTATTTTCATCTATCTTTGTTGGTCTTCATTCTTATTTGCTCTGGATGAGGATAGACCCATCATTGCATTTGATGGCCACTTGCAAGCTTTCAAGACTCCAGTTGCTACTCACCAAAATAGGATGTAGAATGTTTTTGCATAGTTGTGGTTCTTAGGTGCCCTCAAGTTGGCTCTGACTCATAGTGATCCTATGTACAGCAGAACAAAATACTTCCCAGTCCTGTGTCAGCCTCAAAATCCTTGCTATACCTGAGCCCATCCCTGCAGCTACTGCGTCAATTCATCTCGTTGAGGACCTTGCCCTTTCTTGTTGACCCTCTACTTTACCAAACATGATATCCTTCTCCAGGGAATGGTCCCTTCTGACAACATGAACAATGTAGGTGAAAAGAAGTCTGACCATTCTCGCTTTCAAGGAGCATTCTGGCCACACTTCCAGGACAGAATTGTTAGTATTTTTTAGATTTGTGTAGTATGTTATATCAATTGAACTGGATGTCCCCTGTGACCATTGTCCCGGGCCCACAGGTTCAACTGCTTGTTCCTTCAGGGTAGCTGGCTGTGGCCAAGAAGGTACCACAACCTTGCCCCTTGTCATTTCTGCTATAGACCTGGACATTCTTACAGCACATACAAATACTCATGTAGAAACATTGTCTGCTAACCCTATACATGATCATAGGCATTCCCCCACACTTAGACATGATCATTCAGCCTGTCCATACATCTATCCATCCATAGATCAATACTTGCCATCACTGACAATGCAGTACTGTACGTGAAAAAGCCTTCATCTTTGTTGTCTATACCTCCCATGTACCTCTCTTTTGTCTTCCTCTTCCTCAGTGCCACCATGTTGATCACTCACTTTTGGTACATTGCCCTTCCCTTCACATAAATTAATACTTGTTTCTACCTATCTATCAGTGTTTCCCCTCTCCCCTCCCATCCCTGGTAACCACCAAAGAAAGTTTCCTTCCATATGTAAACTTTCCTTGACTTTTTACAATAGTGAACTAATACAATATTTGTCCTTTTATGATTGACTTCTTCCATTCAGCATAATGTCCTCCAAGTTCATCAACATTTTGTGGTATTTCACAGATTCTACATTATTCTTTAGTGTTGCATAGTATTCCTTTACATGTATGTACCATTGTTTGCTTATCCACTCTTCTATTGATGGGCACTTGGGAGTTCTGGTAGCATAGTGGCTAAGACACTTGCCTGCTAACCATATGGCTGGCGGTTCAAACCCACCAGCCACTCCTCGGAAGGAAGGTTGGGCAGTCTTACTTCCGTAGTGATACTGCCTCGGAAACCCAAGGAGGGGTCGCTATGAGTCGGGGCCGGCTCGACGGCACATAACAACAACAACAACACTGATGGACACTTAGGTTGTTCCCACCTCCTTCCTATTGTGAATAGTGCTGCAATGAACATGAGAGTGCATATATCTGTTCTTTCCCTGGCCCTCACTTCTTTAGAAAATTACCTAGCAGTGGGATTGCTGGGTCAAATGTTATTTCTAATTCCAACTTTTTAAGGAACTGCCATACTGATTTCCACAGTGGTTGTATCATTTGACAGTCCCACCAGGAATGTGTGACAGTCCCAATCTCTCCACATCCTCATCAGCATTTGTTATTTTCAGTCCTGTTGAACTTGCTACTAGTTCTGGGGTGAGATGGTATCTCGTTGTTTTGATTTGCATCTCTCTAATGGCTAATGATCATGAACTGTTCTTCATGTTTATTGGCATCCTGAATATCTTCTTTGGTGAAGTGTCTATTCATATCTTCTACCCATTTTTTAATTGGATTGTTTTGCCTTTTGTTGTTGAGGTGTTGGAGTTTTCTATAAATTTTAGAGGTACGTACCTTATCACGTATGTCATTGCCAAGTATTTTTTCCCAATCTGTAGCTCCTCTTTTTACTCTTTTGGAGAAGTCTTTGAAAAGCACATAAAAATTTATTTTTTAGAAGGTCCCAATCATCTAGTTTATCTTCTATTGTTTGTGCATTTTGGGTTATGTTTGATAGTCTATTTATGCCATAAATTAAGGCCCTTAAATTTGCCCCTATTTTTTCCTTGAGGAGCTCTATACTTTTAGGTTTCACATTTAAGTCTTTGATGCATCTGGAGTCAGTTTTGTGTATGATGTGGAAGATGGATCTTGTTTCATTTTTCTGCAAATGGATAACCAGTTTTGTCAGCATGATTTGTTAAAAAGACTATCTCTTCCCCCATTTAATGGATTTGGCTCTTTGTCAAAGATAAGCTGACCATAGGTAGATGGATATATTTCTAGGTTCTCAATTCTGTTCCACTGGTTTATGTGTCTGTCATTGTACCAATACTAGGATGTTTTTCACTACTGTGGCTATATAGTCAGTTTTGAGATCTGGGAATGTGAGATCTCATACTTTGTTCTTCAATAGTTCTTTGCTTATCCTAGGTCTCTTTCCTTTCCATATAAAATAGTGATTGGTTTTTCCATATCCTTAAAGAATGATGATGGGATCTATATTGCTATTGCATTGAATGTATAAACTGCTTTGGGCAGTATGGACATTTTCACAATGTTCACTCTTCCTATCCGTGAGCACGGTATATTCTTCCATTTATATAGATCTCCTATGGTTTCTTGAAGTGTTGTGTAGTTTTCTTTGTACAGGTCTTTTGTGTCCCTGGTAAGATTTCAACTAGGTTCATTTCTAAACTCATTCTTCAGCTCAATCACATTGTTAGAAAATTTAACATATATCAAGAGATTAATAGTAAGATTCTATCTGAGTGAAACCTTGTTTTCCTAACAACGGATTGAAATATGCTTTGCCAGTGATGGAAAAATTTATAAGTGGTGACTGTTGAACAACATGAAGAACGTATTTAATGTCACTGAACTGTACATGTAAAGATTGTTGAAATGGAAAATATTTTATTACCTATATATTTACTTCACATACACATACACACAAAATATCCTTCACTTCTTGTATACCCTCCTTAGTAGCTTTATTAAAGATTTGCACTATTGGGAGTTACTTCTGATGTCCCTGAGCCTCATTTGGCCATCTGTAAAGTAGAATATAGTATCATCCACTTCATGGGATTATTGACAACAGTTATGAAAACAACAAGCATTATGTATATCAGTTAGCCTTTGCTAAATAACAAATGACTCCAAAGCCTAGTACCTTAAAATAAAATTTCTGATTTCTCAAAATGCTGTGGTTGACCTGGTGATTTTTCTCCTCTGTGCTGCTCTTATCTGAGCTTACTTGTGAAGCTGCATTCAGCTGCATTGAGCTGGTAGGTCTTTCTTTTCATGTAGTCTTTCCATCTCAGTGTGGAAGAGATAGATTGGGCTTCCTCATATACGGATGGCAGCATTCCCAGAGGAAAAGTCCCAATGCACAAGCACTTATTGCATCTCTACTTCAATAATATCTTCTGATGTTCTACTGGTGAAAGCAAGTCACATATATGGTTCAGTCTAGAATCAATGTAAGAGGGGTCTGTACAGAGTGTGGGTACCCAGAGATATCTTCATTCAGGCAATTTAACATAACAGTCTACCAAACCAGCCTGCGGCCTTGGATGGCACAAATGATTAATGCCCTCAGCTGCTAATCCAAAAGTTGTAGGTTTGAGTGTATCCAGAAGAAAGGTCTGATAATGTGTTGTTGTCATTGTTAGGTGCTGCTGAGTCAATTCCAACTCATATTGACCCCATGTACAACAGAACAAAATAGTGTCCAGTTCTGCACCATACTCACAATCATCGCTATATTTGAGCTCACAATTGTGGTCACTGTGCCATTCCATCTCATTGAAGAGCTTCCTCTTTTTTGTTGACTCTCTACTTTACCAAATATGGTGTTCTTCTCCAAGCACTAGTTTCTCCTGATAACATATCCAAATAATGTGAGACCAAGTCTCACCACCCTTGCTTCTAAAGAATACTTTGACTATATTTCTTCGAAGATAGATTTGTTTGTTTTTTTGACAATCCATAGTATACTCAACATTCTTCACCAACATCATAATTGAAATGTGTCAATTCTTTTTTGGTCTTTCTTATTCATTTCCTAGTTTGACAATGATACATATGAGTCATCATGAGTTGGAATTGGTTACCACACCAGGCCATCATTTCTTGAAATTCACCCACTACCATCAAGTCTATTCTGACTCACAGCAACCCCCATTGGGTTTCCAAGGCAGGAAATCTTTACTTAAGTAGATTACCCCATCTTCCTTCCATGAAGAAGTTGGTAGGTTTGAACCACCAACCTCCTGGTTAGCAGTCGAATGCCTTAGGCACTGCACAACCAGAGCTCCTTATCATTCCTTGAGTCTTTAGCATTTCATATATGTTATGTTATTTAACCTACTGACAAATGAATGCAGCAAATGTTCCATTCACATTTATAGATGATGAATCTGAAGTTCAGAAAAGTTGCACAATATCCCTAGGATCTCACAACTAGTAAATAACATATCCAAGGTTCAAACACTGACCTATATACAGCTATAGTTTTTCTTTTGAAACCACAAACAATAGCACTCACAGAATATTGGGGAAGGATGGGAGGAAGAGAGGGGAAGAAGGAGAAAGGAATACTTTATCATCTGTAGTGCCTTGTATCTGGGCTGTCTAAATAATAGCCTCTGGGGACTTCCGGTAAGGTGGAGAAATAGGCAGACAAGCTACATAGACCCTTTTCAACAAAGAAAAGAGAAACCAATTGACAGAGATACAGAAGATTATTTTAGAGCCCTGAGTTTTGAAAGGAAGTATACGGGAGTGCATTAGGTACCAACTAGTAGAAAAATCTGAATGAAAACAGTGAGTACAGAGACAGTCAGAACAGTGGACTGTCAGCTACTCTAATGGGAACAACAGCCTGAATATTTGCAAGAGGTGTTGGGACTTGAAAATTGACCTAAAGATCAGCCCTGGTCACCAAGGGTTTCAGGGAGGACTGTGCTGGTGGTCGATGACTAGGAAGGGAAACAGCAAGGAGGGAGACAACATGAGCTGTGGACTTTTGGCTGTCTGGAGGGTGTAGCCATTTTGATTGTTTACAAGCGGTAGTCATTTTGGATATTTAAAGTGACTGAGGGGGCAGCCATTTTGACTGTTTACAAGAAGTAACCATTTTGGATTTTTAAAGTGACCAAGGATGCAGTCATTTTGAATCTTTACAACCAGTGGCCATTTTGGATTTTAAAGTGACATCATTCTCATTTGGATTCCAGGGGCCTAAGAATAGGCTCTGTTTGCCAAGGACATCAAGGACATAAGTGAGGCTGACAATGGGAAAGGAGATAGGTGGTGAGTGTATAAGTGCTACCAATTAGCAAACAAAGGAGCACAGCACCCAGCTTATGTAGATAACATACAAACAAAACAAAGAAAATGAAACTCATGGGCAAGTCACTCCAACATACAAACACTAATTAAATATGAACAAAAAATGTCACAATGCCTCAGAGACAACAGAGCATCACAGTCCACACAGAGAAGCAAGATAAAGCAGGAGAAACAAGGGACCAGAATTCAGACCCAAAATACATTCCTGAAGAAGATGCAGCATTGGAACTGCCTGATAAGGAATTCAAAAGAATTATTTAAGTATCTTCAATGAATTGAATTCAATGATATTTAAGTATGTTCAATGAATTGAGAGACAGATCAAGGAAAACAGTGACAAAATTGAGGAAAACACAGAGAAAACCCTAGAACAATTTTGAAAGATAATACAAGAACAAAATGACAAAATACATGAAAGCTTAGAAATGATACAAAATCTACAGACAGAAATCCAGAAGATTAGTACTAAATTTTCAGAAATAGATACCACATTGAATGGGCAAAGGAGTAGAATTGAATCAATGAAAGACAGAATTAGGGAGATTGAAGGCAAATAGCTCAATAATTCTTTGGAAAGGAATCAATCAGAAAAAAGATCAAAACAAAATGAAGCTAGCCTAGGGTGCATGTGGGATACCACCAAAAGGAATAACCTACATGCCATCAGAATTCTAGAAGAGGAAGAGAAAAATAAAACCACAGAAAAAAAATGTTGATTGGTTGGAAGAGAATTTTCCTGGTATGAAGAAAGATGAGAATATATCCATTCAAGAAGTCCAGTGAACCCCAAACAGGATAGACCCCAAAAGAAAATCACCAAGACATATCATCATCAAACTCACCAAAACCAAAGACAAAGAAAGAATCCTGACAGCAGCAAGGAAAAAACAAAAAGTTACCTACAAGAGGCAACTAATAAGACTAAGCTTGGATTTCTCAGTAGAAACCATGAAGGTGAGAAGACATTGGGATAGTATATATAAAACCCTGAAAGAAAAAATTTCCAACCAAGAATTGTATACCCAGCAAAAACTGTCCCTCAACTTTGTTGTTGTTGTTAAGTGTCATCAAGTCGGACCTGACTCATAGAGACCCCTCCTTGGTTTCTGAGGCAATATCACTACAGAAGTAGATTGCCCAACCTTCCTTCTGAGGAGTGGCTGGTGGGTCCCTCAAATATGATGGTGAAATTAGGACATTTCCAGAAAAGGAGAAATGAAGGGAATTTGTTAAAACCAGACCAACCTTACAAGAGATGCTAAATGGAATCTTTTGGACAGAGAACCAACAAACTGACCATTAACAACAACTGACCATTAACACACATGATGACATAACCCAGAAACCAACCCAGTTACAGAAATATCCAAAATAAATAAGTCTACAAGATTGTAAACAGGGAACCAGAGACATCAATTGACAAATGAAGACAATTACAAACCAAAAAGAGGGAAAAAACTGTGTTGTTACAGAACTTTTAGATGGTAGGGAAGTTAAGACAATTACAAGATAGAACAGACTGTTCTTGGGGAGAAAACTACAAGTCACAGGGTAACCTCAAAGAAAAAGAATAAACCTTCACATCAAAATTAAAAAGAGGACCAGCACAAATATTTAGCAAATACTAAAACAATAGCAATGGAGGAAGTAATAACACAATTCGTAAACAAAATGAGCTCAGCATGGAAAATTATATGGAACAAAAAAATCAACACCACAAAAAAAGCACATAACAAAAATGACAGCAACAAATTCATATTTGTTGATAATTACATATCTGGCAAGGAACTCATCTCTAAAATTTACAGAAAACACCTCAATATCAAAGGGATTAACAATCCAATTGAAAAATGGGCAGAAGACACAAATAGACATTTCACCAAGGAGGATATTCAGGTGGCCAGCTAATACATGAAGAGATGCTCATGATTATCGGCCATCAGGGAGATGCAAATCAAAACATTGAGATATCATCTCACCCCAGCACTGACAGCAAGGTTCAATGAGACTGAAAATAACAAATGTTGGTGAAGATGTAGAGAGATTGGGACTCTTATACACTGCTGGTGGGATTGTGAAGTGATGTGAAGTGCTGTGGAAAGCAGAATGGTGATTCCTTAGAAATCTGCAATTGGAGATGCCATTTGACCCAGCAATCCCATAACTAAGTATATGTCCTAGAGAGGGGAGAGCCAAGACAGGAACAGATATATGCACACCCATGTCCATAGCAGCACTATTCACAAGAGCAAAAAGAGGGAAACAACCTATGTGCCCATCAACAGAAGAGTTGATAACCAAACTATGGTACATACACACAATGGAATGCTTATGCAGCACTAAACAATAATGCAGAGTCTGCAAAATACCACATAACATGGACGAACTTGGAGGACATTATGCTGAGTGAAATAAGTCAATCACAGGACAAATATAGTATCAGTTCATTGTTGTGGAGGGTCAAGGAAAGGTTTACGTATGGAGGAAAGCTTTCTTTGTTGGTTGCCAGGGGTGGGAGGGAAGGGGAAGGAACACTGCAAAAAAAAAAAAGAAAAAAAGAATGCATTGACCCATGTCACTTTAGTTTTGTGTATTTCACTGTACATAAATTATATTTCTATAAAATGTATTTTAAAAAAAGAAAGAAAGAAAAAGAATAACCTGTGGCCAATATCTCAGAGTAGTCCCTAAGTCGTGCAAACAGCTAACATTCTCAGCTGCTAGTGAAAAGATTTAAGGTTCGAGTTCAGCTAGAGACATCATAGAAGAAAGATCTAACCACTTACTTCTGAAAAATCACCCATTAGAAACTATGTTCTACATGGAGTCACCATGAGTTGGAATTGACTTGACACCAACTGATTTTAATATCTCAGAGGCATAAAGAAACCAAGCACAGAGCTAAAGTAATTAGGCAGCCCATCTCTAAGAAATTAAGTCTGCCTGTGTTTTCAAGGAGTATGTCTCTTAGCATGAGAAGCCAAGGAAGTCAAACAAAGGCATGTGAATTGACCCCTGTTATTACACTTGATACTGAAGTTCTGAATCTGATAAGAAATATGAAGCCTATTGAAATTTTAGTAATATTTGTTTTCCCTTTTCACTCAATTCCATGTTTATTTTTAAACCCCACACAAGTAGAAACAAAGATATTAGACACATTACATATTCTACCCAGCAGATAAAGTCAATGAAAGTGATCACAGAGAAGCTCCAGCGGAATTGTAGTGCTGTTATCTTGCTTAGAAAATGGGGTACAGCTTGGAAAGTGAGCATCTCTATAGAGAAGTAGAAACTGTGTCCTTAGACAAAAATCTCATTAATAATTCTTTGCTCAGACAGGGGAAGCAGAAAAAAGATTTGTTGAGATAGAGACAGCAAAAGCAGATAGCAACCATCCCTGGCCGCAGCCTGGAGGAACTGGAGGAAGACGCTAAAGGTTACATGAATGAGGATCATCAATATTCACAGCAGCATCTGGTACTATGTTGCCAGGAGACAGTAATGAGAACAGAACATCTTTCAGGTCTAATGGCACGGCGGCTGCCACATCAATCCCGCCATCCCCAGAAATGAGATTGCTATCATTTGCAAACAGGGAAGCGTTGGTGACTTGGTTGTCATTCCAGAAGGTCACTAAAAGATATGCAGATGAGCTGCCCATATTTCTTGGGCTGACACTCACATCTTTCTCTGCACAGCTTTGCTTTTTCAGGGACGCTGTTTGACAAGCCAACTTGTTATGGGTAGAAGAAACTGAATATATGCTCTCAATCCTCAGGACACTTTGCTAGCTCTGTCTTCTTGAGTTGGGTTTCCCTCCAAATTTCTGCTCCACACTATTCTGGGAAGGCATTTAGTTTTGTCAATCTTGTGACCCAATAACTAGTGTGAAAGCCTTATTTTTGGTGCTCAGTTGTCAAATAAACATAGCACCTTACCCCTATGCTTCAATTTGGGTTCCCCAAGAGCAGGCCCTGAGATCAAGATTCATTTAAACAATGTGTTCATGTCTTTACATTGGCTAAGGACAATGTTAAAGTGGGAGAGATATTCAGAGATCTTCTTAGTCTCTGCTCCTACACTGACTCCCATTGGGGACTATACTTTTCCCTGACAGAACTTTAGGGGCAGGGTAATTATAAAGCTCTTTACATTCAAATTACGATTTCACACATTCTTAGCACTTTTAAATACTCTCTCTTTTTGCCTTCACTACAACTTGGTAGATTAAAATCATTCAAAAATTTAACAGAGCTTTGTATTTCTCTTGAGTTACTATGGAGGAGTGGGATTTTTGGGTCTATGCTAAGTGCACATTTAACTTTATCTTAAAAAAAAATTTGAACTGTTTTAAAGAGTGGATACACGATTTTTTATCCTCACCAGCAATGTACGAGACTTTTGGTTGCTCCGCATCTTCAAAAGTACTTGATATTGTCAGTTCTCTTAAGTTATTCTGCTAAGTGTGTGCTACAGATTCAAAAGATTTTATTTTTGTCATCAGAGCAGATTTACAACAAAATCAATCTGAAACATCTAACTCTATATGAGTGTGACTTGCTGAATACTAATTGTTGCTGTTAGATGCCATTGAGTCATTTCTGATTCATAGTGACCTTATATGCACAACAGAAGGAAACACTGCCTGGACTTGCACCATTCTCACAATCATTGCTAAGTTTGAGACCATAGTAGCTGCCACTGTGTCAATCCACCTTGTTGAGGGTCTTCCTCTTTTTCCCTGACCCTCTACTGCACCAACCATGATGTTGTTCTCTAGGGATTTGTCCCTCTATATAACATGGCCAAAGTAGGTGAGATGAAGTTTTGCTATCCTCACTTCTAAGAAACATTCTGGCTGTACTTCTTCCAAGACAGATTTGTTTATTCTTCTGGCAGTCCATGGTATATTCAATATTCTTGAATTATTCAACACCATAATTGAAATGCATCAGTTCTACTTTAGTCTTCCCTATTTATTGCCTAGCTTTTGCATGCACATGAGGCAATTGAAAATACCATGACTAGTATCAGGTGCAAGTTAGTTCTTAAAGCAATATCTTTGCTTTTTAACACTTTTGAAAAGTCTGTGCAGCAGATTTGCCTAGTGCAATGAATGCATCATTTGATTTCTTGACTGCTACTTCCATAGGGGTTGATTGTGGATCCTAAATGAAATCCTTGACAACATCAATATTTTCTCCATTTATCATGATGTTACTTTTTGTTTTCATTATATTGAGGTGTAATCCATACTGAGGGAGCTCTGGTAGCATAGTGGCTAAGGCACTTGACTGCTCACCAGATGGCTGGCGGTTCAAACCCATCAGCCACTCCTCGGAAGGAAGGTTGGGCAATCCTACTTCCGTAGTGATACTGCCTCGGAAACCCAAGGAGGGGTCACTATGAGTCAGGGCTGACTCGACGGCACATAACAACAACAACCACAATCCATACTGAAGGATACAGTCTTTGATCTTCCTCAGTAAGTTCTTCAAGTTGTCTTCACTTTTGGCAAACAAGGTTGTGTCATCTGCATATTACAGGTTGTTAATAAGTCTTCCTCCAATCCTGATGCTATATTTTTCTTCATTGTGGTGGTTATGTTTGTGTGTCAACTTGGCTGGGCCTGGTTGAGTGGCTGGGCAGCTGGTGGTAGTTATTCCCCATGATGAGATTGGCAATCAACTGCATGGCAGGATCTACCACAAGCAGCTAAATAGCTGCTTTGGTATGTGGTCTGCTTCCCATACAGAAGAAGCAGCTTTGGGAATGGTCTCTAGTATATGACATGCTTGGACCCTGCATATAGCTGTTGTTCAGCAGCCTACCATGCTCTGCCAACTTTGGGACTTAAAACAGACTTGAATTAATGGCCTGCCATGTGGTCTGGTAACAGCGGGACTGTGCCATTTTATTTGTTGACCTTGGGCTCTTAACCTCAGCAGCCAGTAGCTGCCTGAGTGAAGAGATGCCTCTAGCTTCAGTGGGCCGGGAGCAAGAGGCAGAGCTGAAGCCCAAGGTCGAGGGGCTTTCACCCAGTCCCTAGAGCCTGGCACTTTGAACTTATACTTAAAGTAAGAATAAACTCCTGTTTGTTAAGGCCATCCCATTTGTGGTATATTCTTGTCAGAGCAGCACTAGGTAACCAGAACATTCATATAGTCCAATTTGTCAGATTATTTGCTCAGCATACAGATTAAATAAGTAAGGTGAAAGATACAAAACTGACACCTTTCTTGAATTTAAGCCACCAGAGCTCCTTTAAATCATGTAATATCCCCTTGTTCTGTTTGAACAACTGCCTCTTGATCTATGTACAGGTTCTATACAAACACAATTAAGTGTTCTGTAATTCCCATTCTTAGCAATGTTATCTACAGTTTGTTATAATCCCCACAGTCGAATGTTTTTGCATAGTCAATAAAATACAAGTAAACATCTTTCTTGTATTCTCTGCTTTCAGCCAAGATCCATCTGACATCAGCAATGATAATTCTTGTACCATATTCTCTTCTGAATCCAACTTGAATTTCTGGCAGTTCCCTATTGATATACTGCTGCAAATTTTTTGAATTATCTTCAGAAAATTTTGTTTACGTGTGATACTGATGACGTTGTTCAATCATTTCCACATTCTATTTAATTACCTTTCTTTGGAATGTCCATGTATGTGGATCTCTTCCAGTCAGTTGACTATCTTGAAATTTCTTGGCATAGACAAATGAGTTCTTCCAGTGTTACTTGGCATAGACAAGTGATTCTTCCAGTGAGATTCATATGTATAGCATCCATTTCTTGAAACATCTCAGTTGGTAGTTCATCAGTTCCTGAAGCCTTGTTTTTCACAATGTCGCAGTGTAGCTTGCACTTCTTCCTTCAGTACCATAGATTCTTGATCATATTTTATATCCTGAAATGGTTGAATATCGAGAAATTCTTTTTGGTACAGGGGTTCTGTGTATTCCTTCCATCTTCTTTTGACACTCTTTTTGCCCATAGAATCCTTCCATATTGCAACTGGAGGCTTGAATTTTTTCTTCCTTAGCATTTCTTGAGAAATGCTAAATGTGCTTGTCCCTTTTGGTTTTCTAACTCCAAGACTTTGCACAATTCATTGTAATACTTTACTTTGATTTCTCAAGCTGACCTTTAAAAGCATCTGTTCAGCTATTTTACTTCATTATTTCTTCCATTCACTTTAGCTACTCTCTGATCAAGAGCAAGTTTCATAGTCTTTTCTGATATCCATTTTTTATTTTTCTTTCTTTCCTGTCTTTTTAATGACCTTTCGTTCTCTACATGTATGATATCCTTGCACAACATTTCTAGTCTTCAGTCATTAGTAATCAATGCATCATATCTATTCTTGGTTTGGTCTCTAAATTCAGACAAGACATACTCAAGGTTGTACTTTGGCTCTTGTGGAATTTTTTCAATTTCATTCAGCTTCAATTTGAACTTGAATATGAGTAATTGATACTCCCTTCTACAGTTGGCCCTGTCCTTGTTCTGACTGATGATATTGAACTTCTCCAGCATCTCTATCCACAGATGTAGTCAATTGGATTCTTGTGTATTCCATCCATTGAGGTTTGTGTGTATAGTCATTTTTTGTGTTAATAAAAAAAGGTATTTCTTATGAATAGGTTGTTGGGCTTATAAGATTCTATCATATGATCTCTGGCATAGATTTTATCACCAAGACCATATTTTCTAACTATTTATCTTTCTTCTTTATTTCAATTTTCACATTCTAATCACCAGTGATTATCAATGCATCTTGATTCCACGTTTGGTCAATTTCAGGCTGCAGAAGTTGATAAAAATAAATTTCTTCATTTTTGGCCTTAGACAGTGGTGAGTAAATTTGAATAATAGTTATATTAACTGCTCTTCCTTGTACAAGTATGTATATTATTCTATCACTGACAACATTGTACTTCAGGATAGATATAGAAATGATTGTTTTGATAATGAATGCAACACCATTCCTCTTCAGTTTGTCATTTCTGGCATAGCAGACCATATGATTGACCAATTCAAAATGGCTGATAGCAGTCCATTTCAGCTTACTAATGTCTAGGATATAGATCTTCAAGCAATTCATTTTTGATGATTTCCTCTTTTCCTTGATATATACTTCATACATTCAACATTCCAATTACTAATGAATGTCACTGGCTGTTTTTTTCTCATTTTCAATCATGTTGCATGAGCAAAAATGGTCCTGAAAGCTTTATTTCATCCACATCATTAAAGACAGCTCTACTTTGAGAAGGCAACTTGTTACAGTCATATTTTGAGTGCCTTCCAACCTAAAGTGTTCATCTTCCAACACAATATAAGGCATTGTTCTGCTACTATCCATAAGTTTCCACTGGCTAATTTTTTTTCCCCCAGGAAGTATATTTCCAGGTCCTTTTTCCTAGTCTGCCTGAAGCTCCGCTGAAAACTGTCCACCATGGGTAACTCTGCTGGTATTGTAAATACCGATGGCATTGCTTCTAGCATCACAGCAAGATACTAACTACTCAGTGTATGCACAGGGATACCAGTTGGGGGACAGGAGTGTATGGGAGAGAAGGACACAGGGAAGAGGTAACTATGGGGAGGAAGTGGGAAGACAGCTGTTACATTGTGGGAAATTGCAGTCAATGTCATGAGACAAAATGTGTATGAACTGCTATATTGAAAATGAATTTGCTTTGAAAACTTTCACTGAAATCACAATAAAAAATTAAAAAAAAATTACTGGCCCCTACAGTACAATAAACTGACAGGGAAGTGTTGGAGAACCACATATTCTTCTCCAAATTACCCATGTTCATTCTTATATTGCTGTGGTTCAGCTCAAATGTGGTGTTCATTTCACCATTGCCTCCAGCTACCACCACACTGCTTGGGGGCCTGCATGGCTCCTCAGGCTTCTGGTTTCACCACTGGACCTCTCAGGATCTTCCTCACTGGATGAAAGACCCCTGCACAGGATCTCTTAAGCCTTTGTCACTGTGCCCTTCTAGGTCCCTGACACTGGCTCCAGCCAGACTAACCAGGGCTTTGTGGTCCTCTCTCTTGCTGCCATGCTACCCATGCCCACACTCCCCAAGGGCATGCTGGCTTCCACCACATTACCCAGGGTCTAGGTATGTTGCATGGGGCATACTCAAGCCTATGTGGGTAATTGTTAGAGAAGGCAAAAATCTGCATCCAGTTCTCATTGTGGGCCAACCAGCCCACCATTTGTCTGATTTCAGAGTTACAGCTTTTTCATCTAGGCCTAGGAGATTCTCAGGGCAGGAACACCAGGTTTAGAGGACACATCACTCCAGAATCTTCTTGATAGTAATGAAGTTCCCTCGAATCTCTGTGGGGTTAACCTTTATATTAGCCAAGCAGGATGACACAACCAGAAAATCCCCTAATGGACTACAAGGGGCTGAATCCTATTGGGTAAATTTTCAAGCCACTATTTACATTGTATACTGACCAATCTCTTGCAAGAGTATGGCCCAGCCAATCATTTTGTGGCATCTACAAGGTCATTCCTATAAAGGCCATATAAAAGAAATTCATTGTACCACGTCATTAAGCATTGTACTGCATGCAAATGCCTATGGAAAGAATCTTCCTGGCAGTGAAGTGACTCTAATAGGAAGGCCCTGCGTTGAGAGTGTGCTTATTCATTTAAAGAGTATCAAAACCAGTGTTTTTACACTAGTAGTTTTCAAAGTGCGAACCCTAGACAAGAACCATTGGCATCATCTGGGAATTTTTTTTTTTTTTTTAACATTTTATTGTGATTTGTTATGTTATAAAGCAGATTCATTTTGTTTCATGATACTTGTTACTTTCTCACCTCCCACCTCCTCCCTATGCTTACTCTTTCTCTGTGTCCTTCTTACCTATGCACTTCTGACTCCCTAGTTTTCTCCATGTGCAAAAATACTGCTCTTCTGTTCTCCCATAGTTGATTATTCTAAGGAGTACAGCTCCCTGGTGTAACTCTTCAGCTGCAGGCCTATCTGTTGTTTGGCTGAGAGTTAAGCCACAGGAGTGAGTCCAATTCCAGGTCCAAAGTGTGATTAAGGGTCATATCTAGAGGATTTCACCAGTCTCTATTCACCCAGTAAACATGATCTTTTGTGTGTGTGTGTGTGTGTGTGTGATTTGGGTGAAAGTTAACAGAGCAAATTCACTTTCCATACAACAGCTCACATACACTTTGTCTCATGACATTGACTGCAACTTCCCACAATGTAATAGCTCCCCTCCCACTGCCTCTCCATAGTTACCTCTTCCCAGTGTCCTTTCTTCCCATGCACTCCTGCCCCCCAAGATGTCTCCCTGTGCATCTTCTATTCTCCCATGATTGAGATCTCTAAGGAATGTATCTACCTAAGGTAAGTGTTCAGTTCATATGCCTGTCTTTTGTTTAGCTGGAAGCCACAGGAGTGGGTTCAATTCCAGACCCAAAGGTGCTAGGGGCCATAGTCTCAATGGTTTCATCAGGCTCTATCAGACTAGCAAAACTAGCCCTTTTATTATTATTATTAATGATTTTGAGTTTGTTCCACATTGTTCTCCCACTCTATCTAGGATCTCCTTCATAGATCCCCCTCTGAGTTGTTAACAGTGGTAGCCAGGCACCATCTACTTCTTGTGGCGCATAGTTGTATAGGCTAATGATCACATGGTGTACCAGTCGCTTGGACTAATTGTTTCCATGCATCTTAGCATAATGCCTAAGGCATTTGACTGCTAGCCAGAAGGCTGACAGTTCAAACCCACCAGCCACTCCTCAGAAGGAAGGTTGGGCAACATATTTCTGTAGTGATACTGCCTGGGAAACCCGAAGAAGGGCCACTCTGAGTCAGATCTGACTCAACGGCAGTGAGTTTTGTTTTGTTTTTTGGTTTTGTAAACCTGGTGTTTTTACAACTTTGAATTTTATTCCACATTTTTCTCCAAGTAGGATCTCTGATTTTGATCCATTTCTAAGTGGTTGGCATTTGTAGCCAGACACCATCTAATTCTTCTGGTCTCAGAGTTGTGTAGGCTGAGGTTCCATTGGTCTTTCAGTCCCTTAGACTAATTGTTGCCATGCATCTCTGACCTTCTTCACTTTTCTTTGCTCCAGCGAGGGGACACCAACAGTTGCATCTTAGATAGCCATTCATCAGCTTTTATGATATCAGTCACTGCTCACTGAAATAGGATGCACAACAATGCTTTTGTGTACTGCTTTGTGCCAATTGAGCATGGTGTCCCCTGAAATCATGGTGCTGAGACCACAGGCCCAGCAACTCACTCCCTCAAGGTACTTGGTTGTGGCTAAGTTATCCTAATTTTTCCCATTAGCTTTACTGTGCATATGGATATACAGCCCTGAAATATTCATTGTCTGATATGGTGCTGGAGGATGAGCCCTGGAGATTGGAAGACACTCAAAATACAATTGAGGAGAAGCTACCTCCTCAATATAGAGTCAGCCTTAATGACATGGATGGAGTAAAGCTTTGGGGACTTCCATTTGCTGAGGTGGCACATCTCAAGATGAGAAGAAACAGCTGCAAACATCTGTTAATAATCAGAATATGGAATATACAAAGTATGAATCTACAAAAATTGAAAGTTACTGAAAATAAAATGGAAGTCATAAAGATCAATATCCTAAGCATTAGTGAGCTGAAATGGACTGGTTTTGGCCATTTTGAATCAGACAACCATATGATCTACTATGCCGGGAATGACAAATTGAAGGGAAATGGTGTGGCATCCCTCATGTCAAAGAATGTATCAAGATCTATCCTGAAGTACAATGCTGTCAGTGATAGGATAATATCCATACGCCTACTTGGAAAACCAGTTAAAACTACTATTATTCAAATTTACACACCAACCACCAAAGCCAAAGATGAGGAAATGGAAGATTTTTAACAACTTCTACAGTCTGAAATTGACCAAACATGCAATCAATATGTGTTGATTATAACTGGTGATTGGAATGGAAAAGTTGGGAACAAAGAATAATTACCAGTAGTTGGGAAATATGGCCTTAGTGATAGAAACAACACTGGAGATCCCATGATACAACACTGGAGATGCCATGATACAATTTTGCAAGATCAATGATACAATGATACAATCAATGCAAGACCACTGCAAATAACCATTTTTCAATAATACAAATGGCGGCTATCCATGTAGACTTCACCAATTGGAGTACAAAGGAATCAGACTGACTACATCTGTGGCAAGATGTGATGGAGAAGCTCAATCTCTTCAGCCAAAACAAGACTAGAAGCTGAGTGTGGAACAGACCATCAATTGCTCAAATGCAAGTTCAAGTTGAAGGTGAAGACAGGTAAAACAAGTCCAAGTCCATGGGAGCCAAAATATGATCTTGATTATATCCTTCCTGAATTTAGAGACCATATAAAGAATAGATTTGATGCATTGAACACCACTGACAAAAAGCCTGAGGAATCATAGGATGATATCAAGAACATCATTCATGAAGAAAGCAAAAGGTCATTAAAAAGACAGGAAGGAAGAAAAGAAAAAAATAGATGTCAGAAGAGACTCTGAAACTTGCCCTTGAATGAAGAGTAGCTAAAGAAAATGGAAGAAAAGACAAGATAAAACAGCTGAACAGAAGATTTCAAAGAGCAGCTCTAGAAGACAAAGTCAATTATTATAATAAAATTTGCAAAGACCTGTAGTTAGAAAACCAAAAGCAAAGAACATGCTCAGCATTTCTCAAGCTGAAAGAACTGAAGAAAAAAATTCAAGCCTCAATTTTCAATATTGAAAGATTCTATGGGCAAAATATTGAATGGTGTGGGAAATAGCAAAAGTAGATGGAAGGAATACATAAAGTCACTATACCAAAAAGAATTGGTCAATCTTCAGCCATTTCAGGAGGTGGCATATATCATCAAGAACCAATGGTATTGAAGGAAGAAGTTGAAGCTGCACTGAAGGAATTGGAGAAAAACAAGGCTCCTGGAATTGACAGAATATCCATTGAGATGTTTCAACAAATGGATGTCATGCTGGAGGCACTCACTCGGCTATGTCAAGAGAGGTGAGAGTTAGAAGACAGCTACCTGGACAACTGACTGGAAGAGATCTATATTTGTACCCTTCCCAAAGAAATGTGATCCCACAGAATGTGGAAATTGGCAAACAATATTATTAATATCACATGTAAGTAAAATCTTTCTGAAGATAATTCAGAAATGTTTGCAGCAGTCTACTGAGAGAAAGCTTCCAGAAATGTAAGCTGGATTCAGAAAAGGACATGGAATGAGAGATATCATTGCTGATGTCAGATATATCATGGCTGAAAGTAAATAAAACCAGAAAGATGTTTAGTTGTGTTTTATTGACTATGTAAAGTTGTTCAATCATGTGGATCATAGCAAATTTTGGATAACATTGAGAAGAATGAGAATTCCAGAACACTTAATTGTACTCATGAGGTACTGGTACATAGACTCATGAAGTACTTATACATAGACCAGTACATAGGTACTTGTACATAGAGGCTGTTGTTCAGTTAGAACAAGGGGATACCACATGATTTAAAATCAGGAAAAGAGTGTGTCAGGGTTGTATCCTTTCACCATACTTATCCAATCTTTATTCTGAACAAATAATTCAAGAAGCTGGACTATATGAAGAAGAACAGGGCATCAGGATTGGAGAAAGTCTCGATAACAACCTGAGATACGCAGATGACACAGTTTTGTTTGCTGAAAGTGAAGATGACTTGAAGCACTTACTGATGAAGATTGAAGACTACAGTCTGCAGTATGGATTAAACCAAACCAAACCAAACTCACTGCCATCGTGTCAGATCTGACTCATAGTGACCCCTCCTTGGGTTTCCAAGTCAGTATCACTATGGAAGTAGATTGCCCAACCTTCCTTCCTAAGAGTGGCTGGTGGGTTTGAACCACCAGCCTTCTGGTTAGCAGCAAATGCCTTAGGCACTGTGCCACCAGAGCTCCCATTACACCTCAATATAAAGAAAACAATAATGCTCACAAGTGGTCCAATAAACAGCTTCACAATAGGTGGAATTAAAGCTGAAGTTGTCCAGGACTTCATATTACTTGGTTCTACAATCAATAAATACCAATGGAAGCATGAGTCAAGACATCAGATGACATATTGTGTTGGGCAAATCTGCTGCAGAAAAACCTCCTTCAAGTGATGAAGAGGAAAGATGTCTCCTTGAAGATTAAGATGCGCCTAACCCAGCCATGGTATTTTCAATCGCTTCATATGCATGTCAGAGTTGGACAATGAATAAGGAAGACCAAAGAAGAGTTGCTGCTTTTGAGTTGTGGTGTTGGCAAAAAGACTGAAAGTACAATGGACTGCTAAAAGAACTAACAAATCTGTCCTGGAAGAAATACAGCCAGAATGCTCCTTGGAAGCAAGAATGGCCAGACTTCGTTTCACCTACTTTGGTCATGTTGTCAGAAGGGACCCTTCTCTGAAGAAAGATATCATGCTTGGTAAGGTGGAGGGTCAACAAAAAAGGGGAAGGCCCTCAACAAGATGGATTGACACAGTAGCTGCGATGATGGGATCAGGTATAGCAGGGATCATGAGGCTGGCACAAGACAAGGCAGTATTTTGTTCTGTTTTACATAAGGTCACTACGAGTTGGAGACAACTTGATGGTACCTAACAACAACAGCATATAGACATTTTTATAGCCTATCCACCAGCCACTCCTCGGAAGGAAGGTTGGGCAATCCTACTTCCGTAGTGATACTGCCTCGGAAACCCAAGAAGGGGTCGCTATGAGTCGGGGCCGACTCGACGGCACATAACAACAACAACAACAACAACATACAAATATGCATGTAAGAATGTCATCTGCCAGATTTATGTATGATCATGAGTATATTCCCATTTTCCTACACATACCTGATCTTCTTGCCTATCTACCTGTGTATCTACTCACATATTAGTGTTTGTTATTACTGATGATGCAGTTTTGTGTATGTAATAATATTGACCTTATTGTCTGTACCTCTTCTGCATCTCCCAATGTCTTCCTTTTCCTTAGTGATATTGTGCTGATCACATATTCTGTCTCTTAACTAGCCAGGAATTTTACCTCCCTTCCACTCCCATCTCTAGTAACTAGCAAAGAAAATTTCCTTCCCTGGGAAAATCTTTCCTTGATGTTTTATAACAACAAATTCACACAGTATTTTTCCTTCTGTGATTGACTTATTTCGCTAAGCATAATGTCCTCTAAGGTCTTCCACATTATGAAGTAACTTGCTGATTCTTCATTGTTCTTTAATATTACATAGTATGCCAATGTATGTATGTACCATAGTTTGGTTATCCATTCATCTGTTGATGGGCACTTAGGTTGTTTCCATCTCTTTGCTATTGTGAATAGTGCTGCAATAAACATGGGTGTGCAAATACCTATTTGTGCCCTGAATATCACCTCTTTAGAATATATTCCCAGGAATGGGATTACTAGATCAAATGGTATTTCTATTTCCAACTTTTTATTGAGCATTATAGGCTTTACATAGTGACTGTACCATTTTATAGTCTCACCGGCAGTGTATGAGAATTTCCATCTACACACCGTCACCGGCATTTGTTGTTTTCTGTCTTGTTGAAGTTTTTTATTCTTGTCGGGGTGAGATGATAGCTCATTGTTGTTTTGATTTGCATCTCTCTAATGGCTAATGATGACAAACATTTCTTCATGTATTTGTTGGCTGCCTTTGGTGGCAAAGTGTCTTTTCCTGTCCTTTGCTCACCTTGGAAATTTTTGTTGTTGTTAGGTGCTGTTGAGTCAGCTCCAACTCATAGAGACCTTATGTACAACAGAATGAAACACTGTCCAGTTCTGCTCCAGCTTCACAATCCTTGTTAGCCTGAGCCCATAGTTGCAGACATTGTCAATCCATCCATTGAGGGCCTTTCCCTTTTACGCTGACCCTCCACTTTACCAAGCATAATATCGTTCTCCAGGAATTGGTCCTTTCTGAGAACATGACCAAAGCAGGTAAGACAAAGTCTGGCCATTCTCACTTCCAAGGAGCATTTCACCTGTTCTTCCAGGACAGATTTGTTAGTTCTTCTGGCAGTCTAAAGTATTTCAGTATTCTTCACCAACACCACAACTAAAAAACATCAACTCTCTTTCAGCCTTCCTTATCATTGCCCAGCTTTCACATGTATATGAGGCAATTGAAAACATCATGGCTTGAGTAATGCACACCTTAGTTTTGAAGGAAACATCTTTGCTCCATTATAAATTTTTAGAACTTCATATTCCTGTGCTTCATCTCAAACTTAAACCAAAAAAAATCAAACCCACTGCCGTGTAGTCAATTCCAACTTATAGTGACTCTATAGGTCAAACTAGAACAGCTTCATAGGTTTTCCAAGCTGTAAATCTTTATGGAAGCAGATTGCCACAGTTTTCTCTCACAGAGCAGCTGGTGAGTTCAAATTGCTGAACCCTCAGTTAGCAGCCAAGCACTTTCACTTCTTTAAGACCACAGCCTATTAATCAGAAATTCTGGGTTTGGGGTCTAGCAATCTATTTTAACCAGTCCTCTAAGTGATTCTGATGTTCATGAAAGTTTGAGAACCACTAATCTAGACTGAGCACAGTTATCAAGTAAGAGAGTGATAGAAGAGAAAGTTGGAGAATTAATTGGTATCTGATCACAAAGGACATTTTAGGCTTTGATAAGGACTGAAACTTTTACTCTGAGAGGGGAGGAAAGCCAATAGAGGACAGGATTATAAAACAGAGACATGACATTGACTGACTTATGTTTTCAAATGATTGCTTTTATTTGAAAGCATAAGTCACACAATGTTCTGTAACTGAGTCTTAAACAAGTCAAACCCAGCCCACAGTCTGTATGGTAATGTGCTAAGAATGGTTTTTACACTTTTAAAGGATTCTAAACAGAGATACACAGAGAACACACACAAAGAATATGTAACAGAGATCATGGGTGCTCCCCAAAGCATAAAATATTATCTGGCCCTTTGAAGAAAAATCTGTGGATCCCCACTCTGCAACATCATGTGTCTCCTGATATGATGCACATGAGGAAGACACAGCATCACTTCTGAGAAGCAATTCCAGAACAATTAATTGTGCTCATGAGGAACCTGTACATAAACCAAAAGATCTGGAGTTATTGTTGTTGTTAGGTACCATTGAGTCACATATGACTTATAGCGAACCTATATATAACAAAACGAAACAATGACCAAACCTGTGCTATCCTCACAATCTTTCTTATGCTTGAGCCCATTGTTGTAGCCACTGTGTCAAAGCGTCTCTTTGAAGGTCTTCCTCTTTCACTGACCCTCTATTTTATCAAGCATGATTTCCTTCTCCAGGGACAGGTACCTCCTGATAACATGACTAATGTGCAAGACACAAAGTCTGGCCATTCTTATTTCTAAGGAGCATTCTGGCCGTACTTCCTCTAAGATACATTTGTTTGTTCTTCTCACAGTCCGTAGTATATTCAATATTCTTCACTAACACTGTATTTCAAATGCATCAATTCTTCTGTGATCTTTCTTATTCATTGTCCAGCTTTTGCGTGCATATGAGGAAATTGAAAACACCATGGCTTGGGTCAGGCGTACCTTAGTTTTCAAAGTGACATTCTTGCTCTTTAACACTTTAAAGAGGTCTTTTGCAGGATTTTTGCCCAATGAAATACATTGTTTGTTTTCTCAAATGCTGTTTCCACAAGCATTGATTGTGGATCCAAGTAAAATGACATCCTTGACAATTCCAATCTTTTCTGCACTTATTGTGATGTTGTTCATTGGCCCAGTTGTGAGGATTTTTGTTTCTTTTATGTTTAGGTGTAACCCATACTGAACGCCTCGTATGCATGTGAGAGCTGGACAATGAATAAGGAAGACCGAAGAAGAGTTGATGCTTTTGAGTTGTGATGCTGGCGAAGAATGCTGAAAGTACCATGGA
>NW_006922220.1:267663-282476 GCF_000298275.1 Orycteropus afer afer | reverse complement strand
CATGGTCAAAGAACAGGTCATTAATGGAACAATTGGTAAACAATGTGAATAAAGTTTGTAGATTTTGGTTGTTACCTGCTAGGGAATTGATGTAGACTCATAGTGACATTATGTAGAATAGAGCAAAATTTTACCCAGTCTTGTGTCATCTTCATGATGATCTCTGGTAAGTCTGAGTCCATTTTTCTGGCAATTGTATCAATACATCTCATTGAGAGTCTCCCTTGTTTTCACTGGCTCTCTAATTTACCAAACATGATGTCCTTTTCTAGCCATTGGTCTTTACTGATGATGTGTCCAAAGTATTTTATCAATGTTAACACTGATACTGACATTGGCTCTCTGGTGGTGTAGTGCCTAAGGCCTTTGACTGCTAACCAGAAACCTGGTAGTTCAAACCCACCAGCCACTCCACAGAAGGAAGGTTGGACAATCTACTTCCATAGTGATACCACCTTGGAAGCACAAGGAGGGGTCGCTATGGGTCAGATCTGACTCCATGACAGTGCATTGCATTTCATTGCTGTGTTGTATCAAGATGTTAACATTTGGAGAAGATGGGTAAAGTATTTATAGGAGGAAGGTTGAGCAATATACTTTCATAGTGATACTGCCTTGGAAACCCAAGGAGGGGTCACTATATGTCAGATCTGACTCCATGGCAGTGAGTTTGGTTTGGTTTTGGTATTTACTATTTACTAAAAGTTACTATTTTTATAACTTTCTTGTACATTTTAAATGATTTCAAAATTACAAATAATACTAGAAATATTGAATAATAATAGAAGTATCAATAAATATAATAATGACAGAAATATTATTATTAGGAATAATAACAGAAATTAACAAAAACAAAGATCACTTGGTGCTGTTCAGAGAGCAAACTATAGGGGAGTTTAGTGTATAAGTATACTGACTTAGATTCAGATGGAAGTAGCAGAGAAGATGAGTAATAAATGTGACTGGAGGATAAGCTGAAGTTAAATCTGCTATTTAATTGTTGACTCAGAACCCTGATGACACAGTGAGTAAGTGCCTGGCTCCTAATAAAAAGTTGGAGGTTTAAACCCACCAGCTGTTCCATGGGAGAAAGATGTGGCAGTCTTCTCCCATAAAGATTACAGCCCTAGATAACCTATGAGGGAATTCTCATCTATAGGGTCTGTTTTTGTTCTTTAGTGCAGCTCTAACAGAAATACCACAAATGGATATCTTAAACAAACAGGGATTTATTCTCTTACAGTTTAGGAGACTAGAAGTCCAAGTTCAAAATGCCAGCTCTAGAGGCTGAGTGAAAGCCCCTTTACCTTGGGCTTCAGCTCTGCCTCTTGCTTCTGGCCCACTAAAGCTGGAGTCTTCAGACAGCTGCTGGCTGCTGAGGCTGACAAACCCAACAAAAACAAAAACAAATTCACTGCATTTGAGTTGGATCCAACTCATAGCGACCCCTCCTTGAATTCCTGAGGTGATAGCACTACAGAAGTGAATTGCCTGATCTGACAAATAAAATGGCACAGACCCAAAATTATCAAACAACTTGGTAGGTGACTGGTTCAAGTCCAGGAACAATCCTAAGATCAGAAGGCAACATGGCAGACTGCTGAATAAAGTCTCAACTACATGCAGGGTCTAAGCTTACAAAAAATCTCTGAGACCTTTCTCAAAACTTCTCCTTATATACTAGAAGCAGACCACATCCCTAAGGCAGCTACTCAGCTGCACCAGTAGGTTCCACTATGGAGATAATTACCAGTCTCATTATCGGGAATAACTATATCCAGCTGTCCAGACACTCAAAACCAGGTCCAGCCAAGTTGACATACAACTTACCAACCACAGAATCCTATACTCCTATAGGGTCACTATAGGAGTACATAAGTGTGAATCAACTTCATGGAAAGGAGTTTTTTATTTTTAACTTATTGACTACAATAGAATTTATTTATAAATACGAGTATTCCACCTCTAATGGACTTCAACAAAAAGCAATTGACTGACAGAAAATTCAAACAGCAGCCATGGTCGAATATAAGAACTCAAATAATATCATCATGGGTCATTTCTATCTTTCTTCATGGCACATTGCTGATTTCCACTATTGCCATAATTCTCAATTTGGCCACAGCATCTTCAGGTTTACATCTTTCTTGCATTTAACAATCCCATAGGAAAGAAGTTTTCCCTTTTCTAAGAGGTCTAAGAGAGGATCCAGAAATAAGGAATCTTACTTGCCTTAAGTCATGTGCCCACTGCTGGACCAAATTATTGGAAGATCTATAGAATACAGTGATGGTCCAGTATTGGATCATCTGACTCCCACAAAAGCCAAGGATTCCTGGGGTTATCTTCACCTGACCTCATTAACCTTCATCTTCACATAGACCAAGATATGGGAGCGGTATTTTCCTAAAATAAATAAATAAATAAGTACTTTAGATACCTTTCCTGGAGAGGGATAGATGATAGGCAGATAAAATTAACCAATGTCCTAAGTGTTAATATAGGTTGAAGAAAAAAAAAAAAAAAACCCACAGATGCTGTTGAGTCAATTCTGACTCATAGCGACTCCATGTGTTTTAGAGTAGAATTGTACTTTGTAGGGTTTTCAATGGCTATAATCTTTCTAAAGTGGATCTCTAGGCCTTTTTTCTGAAGCGTATCAGAATGGATGCAGACTGCAAACCTTTTCATTTGTAACTGAGTGTTTAACCATTTGTGCCACCATGAATACAAATGTCCATATAAGCAGGTAAGTACTTTAATATTTTGCAGAGGAATCAAGGTAACTTTCTTACATTTATAATAGTGGGTAAATATCTAAGCAGGTATTCTAATTTTGTCTTAGAATTCTTTTTAGGTCTTTCTAGTCAGACTTGGACTATCTCTCCTTTGATCGATCTATGCCAATTCTTATGAAAAGAATTTTTAATAGCCATAGTTAGGAAATTAGAATGTACTTGTGTTTTCTTTACTTGCCAAATCCTTTCTCAACTGTTAAGAAAAGTGAATACTGAACTAATCTGCAAATATTACTTAATTCTTAAAATCTTAACTTTACCTTCCTGCACAAGACCTTTTTTCCACTTGCTGGAAATGAGGCTGCGATTCTTTCTCCCCACCCTCCATTTGTTATCCTGATATTCAATTACCATGACAGTGAAATGGGGGAGCCAAAATGATGCCCTAAGGGGTCTAAAACTCTTCAGAGTACCCTGAGGCCATTGTGTTAATCAATCTTCAAGCCTGCACTGTCAAAGGGGAAGAATGGAGAATTGAGAGTATGAGGTTGGAGCAGCAGAGAGATTAGGATTGGAGGGATTAGGAGACCATTATGTCCAGCAGCTTCCTCAGTATCTCTCAGATCACAAGGCACTGCCCCAAGATGTGATGATACCCACCCTGTCTGGCCATAGCAAGCTGTGTGAAGAGAGTATCAGACCTGAGTCAGGGATCCTGAGTGAAAAGATGTATGATGGAATATAATAAAAGGAATACAATGGGGGAAAGAGAGCTAGAAACTAAAGGGAAAGAAAAGGGGAAGGGAAAGGCTTGGCCAAGATATCAAATTGGCAGATAAATTGCTCAGGCAGGGCATCTCAGGTATGTCCTTAGTGTGAACAGCATGGTTCTGTGGTCTTGGCCTCACCTCTGGACTTTATGGACTTGTATCTTCCAGTTCTAATCAGGGGAACTAACACACAAACCTAACACATCAAAAACTAGTATGTAAGTTAGAATGATGCCTGTTCATGAATTTGCAGTAGAGTAAATGAGTTTTCAGTATTCAAAGTATCTAAGTTCTCCATCCAAGGCACATCTTTCCCAGGATCAATGCAATTGAAAACTGTCTTTGAAAGTTTGCTTACAGAGAGGTTGAGTGGAGGCAGAACAACAAAGCAAAAGGAGATGGGAAATATTGTGGAATAATTTATCCCACACATGGCAGAGTCTAGTAAGTCTTTTTCCAGGACAAAACTGGGGTTAGGATCCCTACTGTCTTTCAATTTGCATTATTATCCACCATGAACAGCCCCTAATTATTAATTTGTTACCATTTCTATGAAAGTGTTGCTGCTAGTTGAATCAGACTTATGATGACCCCATGTATAGTTTACCTTTAATTAAATACTAAATTGTTGGCTTCTTGATAAAGGTGTAGGTGATAGCCTGAAGCCATTTCGGTAATTCAGGAAACATCTCAGCCTCATCATTCAAAAACACATTACCTTTTAGTTGATTCTTCCTCCTTTCCTTTAAAGACTTTTACTATACTTATCCTCAAACTCTGGACTAAATCTTGATTGGATCCTGAAGGTCCCTGGGTACTGGGTTCCAGACAACGTTGATTGTCCCTTATCTAATTCTTTCTTACCTGTGTGTTTGTCTCTGAAGAAAAATCAGTAAATTTATTCATGCATTTACCCACCTAGGAAAGACTGTACACTCAGGTGACACTCTTTCCAGTCCCAAGGGGTAGCAAGGAGGGGCATCTCCTTGTTAGTGGTTTACTTAGGACCATGTGGCACAATCCTGGTTAGAAAGATGTGAGAGAAGTCTGGGAGGAGTCTCTTGGGAATATTTCCTTCTAACAAAAGGAAATACCTCACTGTATATGGGCTCATTTCTTTCCATTAGAGTTTCCTATTTGCAAACAATGCATGCAACTGTGGAGCAATTTGAAATCCACACTAACCTGAAACTGGTGGGGACTGTATAGCAGAAAGTTGGTGGAATCTAAACCTTGAAGACAGTATTGAACCACTGAATTAGTCAAGCCTGGTGCCACTTTTTAGCCACACTTCCTTTGAGTGACAACTATTCCCTCATTGTTTAAGCCATTTTTGAGTTGGGTTTTCTGTTCCTTGCAGATGGAAGCCTCCACTCTCTGTCTGACTATGTCACTGCAAATAAACTGTTTAAATTCTCTGGACTCTCATTTCTTCATCTTTAAGGATGACAAGTTGAAGGAAAGTCTTTCTACTTTCTCTCATAATATCGATATTAGGAGTTTCTGGTTTCTTCCTTGTGAATTACTGTAGAGATTATTCCAACTCATGTGACCCAGTGTGTGCAGAGAGAACTACTCCATAGGGTTTTCAAGGCTGTGACCTTTCAAAAGTAGGTTATCAGGCCTGTCTTCTGAGGTGCCTCTCAGTGGGTTCCAACTACCAACTTTTTGTCTAGTATTCAAGCTCTTAACCATTTACTCCACCCAGAGATCTCTACATACAACATCAAACGCAACACAACCACTGCTGTGAAGTCAGATCTGATCCATAGTGACCCCTCCTTGGGTTTCCGAGGCAGTATCACTATGGAAGTAGATTGCCCAACCTTCTTTCTGAAGACTACCTAGTAGGTTTGAACCACCAGCCTTCTGATTAGCAGGCAAATGCCTTAGGCAATATGCCACCAGAGCGCCTACATACAACATGTTGTTGTTGTTGTTATTTGCCTTCGAGTCGGACCTGACTCATAGTGACCCCTCCTTGGGTTTCTGAGGCAGTATCACCATGGAAATAGATTGCCCCATCTTCCTTCTGAGGAGTGGCTGGTGGGTTTGAACAGCCAACCTTCTGGTTAGCAGTCAAATACCTTAGGCACTATGCTACCAGAGCTCTCACATACAACATAGGAACCCCTAATATGTCTCTGAGTTTTAGTTCCTATTCTCTCAAGTCAACATGGGTGAGTTTTCACCTCTGCTCCTTGATTCTGAGGTTTGACTAAAATTTTCTATGATTTGGGATGGCTGTTGTTGTTCATTGCCATTCTATTCATTCATGGCAACCTTATGTATAACAGAATGAAACGTTGCCTGGTCCTGTACCTCTTCATGATCTTTTATATATTTGAGTCCACTGCTGTGGCTATTGTGTCAATCCATCTCATTGAGAGTTTCCCTCATCTTTATTGACCCTCTACCAAGCATGTTCTTTTCTAGCTATTGGTCTTGCCTAATGACATGTTCAAAGTAAGCAAAACGGTGTTTCACAATCATTCCTATGGGAGATTTCAATTGTATTTACACTCTATATTCTCTGTAACACCATAATTCAAATTCAATTCTTCTTCTGTCTTCTTTTTCACTATCTAGTTTTCACATGAATATGAGACAATTAATCTACTTCCATAGTGACACCACCTCGGAAATCCAAGGAGGGGTTGCTATGAGTCGGGTCCGACTCGAGGACAAATAACAACAACAACATGGTTTGAGTCATGCACACCTTAGTCATCAAAGTGACATTGTTGCTTTGTAAAACTTTAATGAAGTATTTTGCAGATTTGCCCAATGCAATACATTGTTGATTTCTTATCTGCTGTTTCCATGGGCTTTGATCGTTAATCCAAGTAGAAATAAAATCTTTGACAACTTTATTTTCTCCTCCATATTTATTATGATGTTTTTTATGGACCCAGTTGTGAGGACTTTCAATTTCTTTACAGTAAGATGTAATCCATAATGAGATCTGTAGTCCTTGACCTTCACCTGTAAGTGCTTCATATTGTCTTTATTTTCATCAAGTAAAGTTTTATCATCTGCACAACACAGTTAAATAATTCATTGCTTCTAGATCCTTTTAGTTCCTCTTGGAACCTTAGGAACTTCTGAGTTTTCTCATAAATAAAAGCACAGATTAATGATTCTATAAAATTTTCCAGTCCAAACATCCCATAGATTTTTTTAAACTATGTTAGACTTACTCCTATGTAATAACCTCTTTCAGTGCTTTTATAGAAAATGTATTTACTTAAATTGACAAACATTAAAACAAAAAGAAGTTTCAACTTTATTATTCATTGACCTCCCTCAGCTCAGCTAGACATATGGCATTAAGGGATGACAAGACTACATCAGCCTTTAGCCTCTCACCCAGTTTGTTACAAACACAGCAATGTACTTTCTCCAGGAAGTAGAAACCAGCATGTAACACTCCAATTAGGCTAGAGAAGAAAAAATGAAGGCTGAAAGAGAGGAAATTAAAAGTGGAAGTATGCCCAGCATTGAGTGAAGAAAAGTATAAATTGAAGGAGTATTTCAGGAAGACACTTTAATTCTCTATCCCATTTTTTATTTTCACAAACAAGGGAACAGGACTTATCCTCAACACACACACCCATACACCCTTAACCAGCAGCTCTGATAGACAGTGAATTACCCATCCTTTAAGGCCCAGGCACTTCACCAATCCTGGGGGGGCGGGGAGGGGAAGCATCCAAGGAGAAGCCAGTTGGGTGAATTATCATACCAACATAGAGAGAAAATAAGCCCTATCAAGACCTATATTTTCCACCTACCTACAAAGAGAATGGTTGGTTTTCATATAAGGAAAAAGTCCTATTGACTTCTCTGAATTAGGAAGCTAAATGCTTGAGAACTAAAAAGATCGCTAAAAATTATATATCTAACACCAGATCATATTTTTATATTTAAATAACATTTTTCTCCTGAATTTCAGTTCCTTTTCTACTTAGAACATTATATATCATGCAAGTCTCAGGCTCATGTTTCTGCTACTTAGGTTTATTCAGACCTTTAGGGTTTTTAAGTATCAAACAGGTGTTATTGAAAGAAAACTCAAAACTAAGTCAATGGGAAATAACATAGAGCAATTAAACTAAAATCTATTTCAGTCAGTTTAATGTAATATTTGTAATTTCATCAGAGTTCTACGAACCATTAAAAAGGGGAGAAATCATGAGTCTATTGAGAAGAATATACTCAAAATCTCAATATTGACAAGTCTATCTTGTTTGAAATATTTTCAGCTTCTTTGCTCCATGCCAAAGAGATTAATGTAAGGTAAATACTGATGATAGGTTTTTTAATTCATCTAAAGGCATCCCTTGGAAATATTGTAGGTTTCGTTTCTGACCACTACAATAAAGCAAATATTTCAATAAAGCAAGTCATATGGATATTTTGGTTTCTCAGTCCATATGAAAATTAAGTTTATACTATTCCGTACTCTATTAAATGTGCAATAGCATTATGAAATAGTTTGAAATATTGTGAGAATTACCAAAATGTGACACAGAGACATAAGTAAGCACATGTTCTTGGAAAAATGGTGTCAGTAGGCTTGCCCAACACAGGGTTGCCACAAACTTTCAATTTGTAAAATACACAGTATCTGCAAATCACAATAAAGTGAAGTATGCTTGCATGTGAAGTAACATGGAGAAAAGTAATTTACAAGTCAACTATTGATAATGATTTTTGATACTCAATTTATATAAGAAGATGACAGGGATGATTCACATTGATTTAATAGGTTTATATGAACCCCTGAAGCTGAGACCACAGACAATACCACATCACTACAATTCAGGTTGCTACTAGCTTTATTAATTTCACCAAAACCATGAGAATGTGGATTTCCTTAATGGAAGCCTGATTTGGGCATCTGAACTATAGATTACATTGTTGGTCAGTCTGAGTTCATCTTTAAATACTGTGAGAAAAGCTCATACGAAGTATAATAGGTTGGGGTTCCCCAGAAATTGCCTTGAGATGAAGATTTGAATGCAACCAATTTATTTGGAAGGTGACCACAGGAAGTATCAGTAGGAGAGTGGAGTAGTAAGACAGGAAAGGATGTTAGTTCAGGTCCTCTGAGAAGCAGGTAACAAGATAGGAGTAGACAAGCATTTACTGGATAAACAATCTGTAAGGTTAGAATGAGGAGGGACATGGACCAGGCTGAGAAAGTAGTTCAGACTGAGATACAGATCTAATTCTTGTGGAAAAGAAGAAGGAGGAAAGAAGTTTGGATGGGAGAAATATTAGACTGCTGCACAGTACTAAGGTAGTTTTGGCAAAATTGATGGGGAGTCCTTGAACCAAAATCAGCTGTCAGAAGAGCCTGGTGTCTCCCAGGGATGGACCTGCCTTTGCTCCCTGCTGTACTTAGTCAGGAGCTCCAGGCTCCAGGCTTCAGCCAGTGCTACAACATTCTTCCTGCAGCTGTCTGCTTGATTATCTACCAGTATTTCATCAGATAATGAGATGGTCTCTGACACATACAAGGTCCCAGATATCACAGATGAGTTCTGCCTGGAGGTGTAGAGGAAGATGGTAGGTAGGACAGAGGGTAATATTGGTTACTCACTCATTGGCAGAAATACCTCCACTGAAGGCCTTGAGGAAAGGATAATAATGACTGATATTGATATTGTCATGAACCAGCACTCACAGGAAATGAGCATCACAAAAGAATCTTACAAGAAGTATAATAAAGTTTGCATGAAATCAAAGACAAAGTTAAAGTACAGTACAAAGACCAGAAAGAGTAAAACCTTTTATGACAGGAACTACAGAACAAATCAAACTCAAACTTGCTATTTTCAAACAATACCAGTTCTTTAATGATAAGCCAGGCTGGGACCAGTGGAAGGTGGGTGTTTACATGTATGGAGGCACCCCAGAGGCAAGGCAGCAGTAAGCCAGCCTGAGACCAGCAGAAAGCATGTGTCCACGTGCATGCTAGTGCCCCAGGGGCAATGCCTCAGTAAGCCAGCACCAGATGATTGAGGCAGGTGTTTGCGTGCATGGATTCACCCCAGGGACAAGACACAGTAATCCAGCCCATGATCAGTGAAAGGTGGGTGTTTGCATGCACAGAATACCCCAGGGCAGGCCAGGTAAGTGAGCAGGGCATGGGAGACCAGGAAATGATCAGAGCAGTTCGGAACAACTAAGAGAGACAAACTTGTCTGTCACTTTGTTGTACTGTGGTGATTTAAGTGTTGCTGTGAAGCTGGAGGCTATGACACAGGTGTTTCAAATGCCAGCAGGGTTACCCATGGTGGACAGGTTTCAGCATAGTTTCCAGAATAAGACAGACTCAGAAGAAGGAAGAGGCCATCCACTTATCAAAGAATTGACCAGTGAAAACCTTATGAATAGCAGTGAAACACTGTCTGTTGGAACATGGAATGTACAAAGTATGAATCTAGGAAAATTGGAAGTTGTCAAAAAGGAAATAGAATGCATAAAGATCAATATCCTAGGCATTAGTGAGCTGAAATGGACTGGTTTTGGCCATTTTGAATCAGATGATCATATGATCGACTATGCTGGGAATGACACATTGAAGAAGAATGGCATGACATTTATCATCAAGAAGAATGTATCAGGATAAATCTTGAAGTACAATGCTGTCCAAAAAACCAAACTCACTGCTGTCAAGTCAGATCTGACCCATAGCAACCCCTTCTTGGGTTTCCATGAAGAAAGCAAAAGTTCATTAAAAAGACAGGAAAGGAAGAAAAGATCAAAATGGATGTCAGAAGACTCAGAAACTTGCCTTTGAATGGAGGTAGCTAAAGCAAATGGAAGAATTGACAAGCTAAAGAGCTGAACAGAAGATATCAAAGAGCAGCTCAAGAAGACAAAGTCGATTATTATAATGAAATGTGCAAAGACCTGGAGTTAGAAAACGAAAAGGGAAGAACATGCCTGGCATATCAAACTGAAAGAACTGAGGAAAAAATTTAAGCCTTGAATTGCAATATTGAATGATGGTATGGGCAATATATTGAATGATGGGAGCTCTGGTAGTGTAACGCCTAAGGCAATTGACTGCTAACTAGAAGGCTAGTGGTTCAAACCCACCAGCCACTCTTTGGAAGGAAGGTTGGGCAATCTACTTCCATAGTGATACCACCTCAGAAACCCAAGGAGGAGACTCTATGAGTTGTGTCCAACTCAACGGCACATAACAACAACATATTGAATGATACAGAAAACATCAAAAGAAGATAGATGGAATATACAGAGTCACTGTACCAAACAGAATTGGTAGATTATCATACATTTCAAGAGGAGGTATATGATCAAGATCCAATGGCATTGAAGGAAGAAGTCGAAGCTTCACTGAAGGAATTGTCCAAAAACAAGGCTCCAGAAATTGGCAGAATACCCATTGAGATCAACAAACAGACGCCATGCTGGAGGCACTTACTCGGCTATGCCAAGAGATTTGGAACACAGATTTGGCCAAATGACTAGAAGAGATCCATATTTGTACATGTGATGGTTATGTTTTTGTGTCAACTTGGCTGGGCCTGGTTGAGTGGTTGGGAAGCTGGTGGTAGTTATTCCCCATGATGAGACTGGCAATCAGCTCCATGGTGGGATCTATCACAAGCAGCTGAGTAGCTGCCTTTGGGATGTGGTCTGCTTCCGGTGTATATGGAGAAGCCTTGGGAATGGTCTCTAGCCTATGGCATGCTTGGGCCCTGCATGTAGCTGTGTCATTGCTCAGCAGCCTGCTATGCTCTGCTGACTTTGGGACTTAAATGGACTTAAGTTAATGGCCTGCCTTGTGGTTTGGTAACATTGGGACTGTGCCTTTTCATTTGTCAACCTTGGGGCTTCTCAGCCTCAGCAGCCTGCAGCTGTCTGAGGGAAGAAATGTCTATAGCTTCAGTGAGCCAGTAACAGGAGGCAGAGCTGTACCCCAAGATTGAGGGCTTTCACCCAGCCCCTAGAGCCTGGCACTTTGAACTTGGACTTAAAGCTTCCAAATTGTAAGAATAAACTCCTGTTTGTTAAGGCCATCCCATTTATGGTATATTCTTGTCAGAGCAGTACTAGGTAACCAGAACAGTACCCATTCCAAAGAAAAGTGAACTCACAAAATGTGGAAACTATTGAACAATATCATTGATATCAAACACAAGTAAAATCTTACTGAAGATAATTAAGAAATAGTTGCAGCAGTATATTGACAGAGACCTTCCAGAAATGCAAGCTGGATTCAGAAGAGGACATGGAATGAGGGATATCTTTGTTGATGTCAGATGGATCTTAGTTGAAAGCAAAGAATACCAGAAATGTATTTACTTATGTTTTATTGACTATGCAAAAGCATTCAATTGTGTGGATCATAACAAATTATGGATAACATTGAAAAGAATGGGAATTCTGGAACTTGATTGTACTCATGAGGAACCTCTACATAGACCAGGAGGCTGTCATTTAAACAGAAGAAGGGGATACTGCATGCTTTAAAATCAGGAAGGGAATCCATCTGGGTTATATCATTTCACCATATTTATTCAATCTGTATGCTGAGCAAATAATCTGAGAAGCTGGACTATATTAAGAAGAACATGGCATCAGGATAGGACAAAGTTTCATTAACAACCTGAGATTCGCAGACAACACAACTTTGCTTGCTGAAAATGAGGATGACTTGGAGCGCATACTGATGAAGACTGGAGACTACAGTCTGCTGTATGGATTATACCTCAATATAAAGAAAACAAATCTCCAATAAGCAGCATCATGATAAGTGAAGAAAAGTTTGAAGTTGTCAAATTCTTCATATTGTTTGGTTATACAAGCAACACCAATGGAAGCATAAGTCAAGACATCAAAAGATGTATTGCATTGGGCAAATCTGTTGCAAAAGACCTCTTTCAAGTGCTGCAAATCAAAGATGTCTCCTTGAAGACTAAGATGCACCTAACCCAAGCCATGATATTTCCAATCACCTCATATGCATGTGAGAACTGGACTATGAATAAGGAAGACAGAAGAAGAGTTGATGCTTTTGAATTGTGGCGTTGGCAAACAATGCTAGAAATATTGTGGACTGCTAAAAGAACTAACAAATTTATCATGGAGGAAGTGCAGCTGGAGTGCTCCTTGGGAGAGAGAGTGGCCAAACTTCATCTCACCTACTTTGGTCATGTTGTCAAAAGGGACCATTCTCTGGAGAAGAATGTCATGCTTGGCAAAGTGGAGAGTCAATAAAAAAAGGGGAAGGCCCTCAATGAGACGGATTGAGACAGTGGCTCCAGTGATAAGCTCAGATATAGTAAGGATCATGAGGCTGGCACAGGACTTGGTGGTGCGCCATTGTTGTAGATAAAGTCACTATGAGTCACAGATGACTCAATGGCACAACACCAAAATTGATAATAACATGAAGCCAGATGGTATGGTTTCTCTGCTGAACTAAGGTGAGAGTGATATGACCCTATATATGATTTTTAAATGTTATGGCTTGTAAATGGAGAAATGTTAACAAATTTGGCAATTACTTTGGAACTATCATCTGTCATCCTAACTGGCCGTGGCTTTTCATTTGTGGGGAGTGAAAGCTTATTGGTATGGTGTTTTCATGGGGGTAATGGAAATGTTCTAAAGTTAGATTGAGAGTCTGGATCTAAGATGTCAGACTAGGCAGAAACACTATCCAGACACTGTACAACAAAGACACACACACACAAAAAAAGCAGCTTCAGCTTCAAATAATCAATCTTAGATCACAGAGCTTCAAAGGAAAGGATAAAGAAATAAATCAAATACCAATGAAAGAAAGAGACTGAACAAAAGCAGTGAACAAGGAGTGGCAAACTGCTCATCAGGACAGTATGGCCAATTTGAATTACTGCAAGCAGTGTTCCAATGAGAGCAGGAAATAGATAAATGGCTTCGTTTGCCTAGTTCTTCACCAGCACCCACATTGTGCTTAGGTGACCAGAGAGCAGTTGGGAGCCAATGACTCTACCCAACCATACCCACCTATACCTGTTGCTCCACTGCCAAAAGGATATAGCATCTTCTGACCTAATGCAACTTCACAATAGGGAAACAGAATCATAAGCAGCAGCCCAAGTCTTATTCTTATGAGGCTAGACATGCTGCCACCCTCTTATCTTTTTTATCAACTCTGACATCTCCCATGGCACTCACTACTTCTCTGCTCTTTTAGCTCTGCCAATAGGTGCACCTAGGTGAACTCCACTCTGCCAGCAAGCCTCCTGCCCAAAGACACTAAGTTTTCTTGCTCCATGGGCCAGCAAGACCACTGCTGTTTCATGCCTCTTGGTTCATCTGCCAGTCATATCTGCTGGTTGTCTCTGCCAGTTGTCTCTGCTGTTGTCTGCCAAGGAGGTCCAGCACAGGGACTCCTTTCTGCCTCTAAGAGGGCTCATTTTAAGCCTAACTGAATGACAAAACTAACCAATGCCCACATTAGAGTTCCATAAACCTTATCTGCATGGTCTCACCCAGTAATCTTGTGGGAATCACAAAGACTGACAAGAAAAGCCATACCAAGTAATTCGCTCACCACACCCACCCACTGGTTGAGTGCTACCCACCTCTCCAGCACTATTAGACTGATGACAGACAGTGACCAGCACCCACCCAGCTTGTCCTCAGCTTCTCTGCATGATCAATGATTAGAGACATGCACCCACAATCCCACCTGCTAACAAATCTACCCAGAGAGAGCTGGTGATGGACTCAGTGCTATCAAACTAGCAAACAGAGTAACATGATCACCCTATTGCCCTTTGTTCTGGTTTCCTAGTACCTCTCTGACAAGAGTATACCACAAATGGGATGGCTTAAACAGTTTATTTTTACAATTCAGAGGCTTTAAGTCCAAGTTCAAAGTATCAGGCTCTAGAGGCTGGGTGAAAGCACCTCAATCTTGGGGTCCAGCTCTGCCTCCTGTTCCTGGCCCACTGAAGCTAGAGGCATTTCTTCCCTCAGACAGCAGCAGGCTGCTGAGGCTGAGAAGCCCCAAGGTTGACAAGTAAAAAGGCACAGTCCTGGTGTTATCAAACCACATGGCAGGCCATTAACTTAGGTCCATTGTAAGTCCCAAGGTTGGCAGAGCATAGCATGCTGCTGAGCGGTGACGCAGCTATGTACAGGGTCCAAGCATGCCATAGGCTAGAGACCATTCCCAAGGCTTCTCCTTATATACAGGAAGCAGACCACATCCCAAAGGCAGCTACTCAGCTGCTTGTGGTACATCCCACCATGGAGCTGATTGCCAGTC
>NW_006922220.1:264874-266373 GCF_000298275.1 Orycteropus afer afer | reverse complement strand
AGACCACATCCCAAAGGCAGCTACTCAGCTGGTTGTGGTAGATCCCACCATGGAGTTGATTGCCAGTCTCATCAAGGGGAATAACTACCACCAGCTTCCCAACCACTCAACCAGGACCAGCCAAGTTGAGTGGCAAATATAACCACCACACCCATATATATTAAAACAAAACAAAAACTCAGGGTGAAACAGATCAACATAAAATCAACAAATTAAACAACATTACAATGTCTCAGAGGCAACGGACAACATCATGTCATACAAAAAAATCAGGACATGTTGCCTCAAACAAATGACCAAAATACAGGGCCAGAATGCCTTCTAGAGGAAGAAATACCAGTGGAATTTTGTTTTAAGGAATGCAAAAGTAGTTAGGTCCCTTCAATATATTGAGAGAAAGCCACAGATAAAAATAAAGAAAACACAGACAAAACTCTAGAAGAATTTTTTTAAAATACATAAGAACAAATTGACAAAACAAATGGAAAATTAGAAACCCTACAAAAATAGCAAATATAAATCAAGAAGATTAATACTAAAATTCAAGAAATGGATAATGCATTGGAAGGGCAAAAGAGTAGAACTGAGTCAGTGGTACAAGGAACAAGCAAGATTGAAGAAAATCTACTGCAAGATTGAAGAATATCCCCCAATATCAACCTATTAAAGGAACAATCAGAAAAAAAGAAGGAAAAAATAAAGAAAGCTTAAGATTCATTTGGGGCAATTTCAAGAAGCATAACATGTATGACTGGAACTCCAGAAAAGGACGAGACAATTGAAAAGCACCAAGAAAATTATAAAAGATTTGTTGGAAGAAAACTTCCTTAATATCATGTGAGATAAGAAGATATACATTCAAGAAGCTCAATGATGTTCTGGTAAGATGGCCAAATAGGTAGACAAACCAATTAACAAAGATATAGAAAATAATCCTGAAGCACCAAGCTTTGAAAGGAAGGAAGCAGAAGTGGACTAAACTCCAACTAGTAGAAGAACCTGCATGAAAACACTGAAAAAGGAGACATACGGAGCTGCGGTTCATTAGCGATCCTGATGGCACGGCAGCATGGATATTGCCAAGTAGTATTAGGACCTAAGAATTAACCTAAAATGGCCCTACTAGCCAGGAGCTGCATGGAGGAATGCACTGGTGGCTGGTGAATAAAAGGGGAAGCAGCAAAGAGGAAGGCAGGCTGAGCAGTGGACTTTTGGCTGTCTGAAGTGGCAGCCATTTTGAATGTTTACAAGCAGTTCTACTATTTTGGATATTCAAAGCAACAGCATTCTCTTAGATTCCAGGGACCTAAGAATAGGCTCCACTTGCAGGGGACCGCAAGAACATTCCAGACATTGAGGACTGGATGGGTGTGACATTTCCTTTGTTACTCTTACACCCCCCACCTTCTTGGTGAAGAGAGGTACAGCCATCCCTCCCTCTCACTCACCTTCTGGGCTGGTAGGAATTCCATCTCTGTGTGTGCTCTGACAGAGCCTGA
>NW_006922220.1:264143-264679 GCF_000298275.1 Orycteropus afer afer | reverse complement strand
TTTTTTCTATCTTGTGGTTCACCCAACACCTCATTTTTCTTTTTACATTTTTTACATTTTTTTCTTCATTATTCTCCTACTCTACCTTTTTTCTCCTACTCCCACCTCCCCAGAGAGGGTGGCTTTTGTTTTGTTTTCCCTTTTTCTATTCATACTTCTTTTGGCTTTTTAAAGTATTTATTTAATATGTTCTCTCATTTATTGCCTTTCCTCTTTTTTTCCACCCTTTTTCTGTTTTTGGTGACTGTTTCTGTGTATTGACTTGGTGTGTGTTTTTTGTCCTCTTGCTTTTACTTTTTTGATTGTTGCTTCTGTCTAACTGAGTGGGAGACAGCAACTGTGCCCACACAACCCAACCACACCTGCACCTTCTGCAGCTCCACTTGCTGAATGAGAGCCAACATTTCCTTCTGCACCAACTGGCCAATGATACACAACCTCCAATAAGAGCCTGTCTCACTCTTGACCTCTTCACAAACAGTTAACAGAGACCTGTGCAGCTACTCTCATTTCCTGTCACTCCCACCAGGAGACAG
>NW_006922220.1:249220-261368 GCF_000298275.1 Orycteropus afer afer | reverse complement strand
TAAATTATGCAGTTACAGAACTTCCAAATGGAGAGGAAGTCAAAACAATATCAAGATAGAAGGGACTGCTTTAAACTTTGGAAGATAACAAAAAATTACAGTGTAACCTTAAAGAAAATTAGTAAACCTTCACACCAAAATGAAAAAGAATAAACTCGTAAAGTCTCAGTAAACACTAAAACATTAACAATGAAGGAAATGATAAGAAAAAACACTAAAAAAAAAAATAGCTAAGCACAGAAAAATATATGGAACAAAGAATCAATCCATCAATGGCACACAAACACAAAAAAAAAGGGGAAAAAAATAGCACATGGCAGCAGTAAATTCATAGCTATCAATAATTACATTGAATGTAAGGGGATTAAATGTACCAGGAAAGAGACAAAGAGTAGCAGAATGGATAAGAAAACATGACCCACTAATACACTGTCTACAAGAAACATACCTTACACACAAAGACAAAAAATAAGCCAAAAAATCTAAGGATGGAAACACATGTATTAAGCAAATTGCAGCTCATAAGGATCAGGAAGGGCAATATTAATTTCTGATATAATAGACTTTAAGGCAAAAACCAGCAAAAGAGACAGGAAGGATTTTATATAATGATTAAAGGGTAAATAAAAAAAGAGGACATAATAATGATAATAAACATATATGCATACAATGAAAGAGCCCCAAAGTACATGAATCAAACTTTAACAGAATTGAAAGGAGAAATAGACAACTCCACAATAATAGACGGTGTCTTTAATAATACACCACTTTCAGTGAAGGACAGAGCAACTAGGAAGAAACTCAACTAAAATACAGATGATCTAAACAACACAATCAACCAACTAGACATCGTAGATGTATATAGAACACTCTACCCAACAACAGCACAATAGACATTTTTTTTGAAGTGCACATAGAACTGTTTCAGAATGCACCATATGCTAGGCCACAAAACAAGCCTTAATAAATTTTAAAACATTAAAATACCACAAAGTATCTTCTCAGATCACAATCCCATAAAATTAGAAATCAACAATAGAAAGATCAAGGGAAAAAATCAAAGAGATGAAAACTGAATAATCCCCTGTTTAAAAACAACTGAGTAACAGAAGAAATAAAAAATTGTTGTTCTTGTTGTTATGTGCCATCAAGTCAGACCCGACTCATAGCGACACCTCCTTGGGTTTCCAAGGCAGTATCACTATGGAAGTAGATTGCCATACCTTCCTTCATAGGAGTGGCTGGTGGGTTTGAACCTCCAGCCTTCTGATTAGCAGTCAAGTGCCTTAGGCACCACACTACGAGAGCTCCTGAAAAATTATTGAATCAAATAAAAATACAACATACCAAAATCTTTGGGACACAGAAAAAACAGTGTTCAGAGGACAATTTATAGCAATAAGCACAAACAACAAAAAGAAGAAGGAACCCAAATCAACACCTTAACCCAACATCTTCAACTATTAGAAAAGGAAGAGCAAAAAAAAAAAAAAAAGCTACAGTCACCAGAAGAAAGGAAATAATAATGATTCAAGGAGATAAATGAAACAGAAAACACAAAAAGAATAGAAAGAATCAACCAGATTTGAAGTTGCTTCTTTGGAAGCATTAGTAAAATTGACAAACCACTGGCAAATTTAACAAAAGAAAAGATGAAGAAATGCAAATAACACAAATAAGAGATTAAATAAACCATGTCACAACAGAACCTACTGAAATAAAAAGGATAATAACAGAATAGTATGAAGGACTGTACTCCAACAAATTTGAAAAGCTAAAAGAAATGGGCAAATGTCTAGAAACACATCACCTACACAAACTAACACAATCTAAGTTAGAAAACTTGAACAGGCACATCACAAAAGGAAAAATTGAACAGATCATTAAAAAAAAAAAAAAAAAAACTCCCAACAAAAAATCTTGTCCCAGGTGGCTTCAGTGGAGAATTACACCAAACATTCAGAGAAGAGCTGACACTAATACTATTCAAAGTATTCTAGAACATAGAAAAGGATGAAATACTCCTGAGCTCATTCTATGAAGCAAGCATAACCTGATACCAACATCAGGTAAAGACATGACTAAAAAAGAAAATTACAGACCAATATCCCTCATGAATATAGATTCAAAAATTCTCCACAAAATACTACCCAATAGACTCTAATAACATATCAAAAAATAATGCATCATGACTAAGTGGGATTCATATCAGATATGCAAGGATGGTAAAAGAAACAAAAGAAAAGAACACATGATCATATCAATCAATGCAGAAAAGGCATTTGACAAAATCCAACATCCATTCTTGATAAAAAATGTTCAGTAAAATAGGATAGGAATAGAAGGAAAATTCCTCAACATAATTAAGGACATATATACAAAACCAGTGGTCAATATTATTCTCATAGACAGACACTGATAATATTCCCCTTAAGAACAAGAACCAGAGAAGGATGCCCTTTATTACCCCTGCTATTCAATATTGTATTGGATGTCTTAGAGCAATAAGGCAAGAAAGGAAAATAAAAGACATCCAAATTGACAAAGAAGAAATAAAACTATCTCTGTTTGTAGATGGCATGATCCTACACATAGAAAATTCTAGACACTCAACAAGAAAAAATACTGGAACTAATAGAAAGCTACTGCAAAGTGGTAGGGTACAAGATCAATATACAAAGATCAGTCATATTTCTCTACACTAAAAAAAAAAAGAACTCTGAAAAGGAAGTCAGGAAAATACCACTTTTAATAGCCACCCAAAGATAAAGTACTTAGGAATAAATCTAACCAGAGACACAAAAGACCTATACAAAGAAAACTCCAAAACACTACTGCAAGAAACCAAATGAGACCTACATAAATGGGAGAATATACCATGATCATGGATAGGAGTACTTAACATTGGAAAAGTGACAAAACTACCCAAAGCAATCTATAGATACAATGCATCCTGATCCAGATTCTATTAGCATTTGTTAAAATGTTGGAAAAATTAATTACCAACTTTATGTGGAAAGGAGGAGATCCTGGATAGGCAAAATGCTACTAAAAAAGAAGAACAAAGCCGGAGGTGTCATACTTCCTTATCTCAAAACCTACTCAAAAGCCACAGTAGTCAAAACAGACTGACATTGGTACAATAGCAGACACATAGACCAATGGAACAGAATTGAGAACCCAAAAGTAAATCCATTCACCTATGGACAACTGATCTTTGACAAAAGACTGAAACCCATTACATGGGGAAGAGATATGTGCATCAAAACAGTTAGTCAAAAAAGTAAGAAAAGAACCTACAGACTGGGGAAAAAAAAATGGCAATGATATACAAGGGACTAATCTCTAAAATTTAGAGAAAACTTCAACAACTCCATGACAAAAAAAGACAAGTAATCCAATTAAATAGCCAGAGGACAGGAACAAACACATCACCAAAGAAGAAATTCAAGTGTTTAAAAACCACATGAAGTAATGCTCTTGACTATTAGCCATTAGAGAAAAAAAGCAAAGAGAAAAAAAAAAAAAAACCAACCATCAGATATCATCTAAACCCAGCATTAGCAGCAAAGTTAAAAATGACTGATGAGGACAACTACAAACCAAAAAGAGGGGCAAAACTGTGTTGTTACAGAACTTCTAGATTGTAGGGAAGTCAAGGCAACTACAAGATAGAACAGACTGTTCTACACTTGGGAAGAAAACTATAAATCACAGGGTAACCTCAAAGAAAAATGATAAACCTTCACACCAAAATAAAAAAGAGGACCAGCATAAGTATTCAGCAAATACTAAAACAATAGCAGTGAAGGATGTGATAATATGATTCATAAACAAAATGAGCTCAGCATAGATAATTACATGGAGCAAAGAAATCGACACCACAAAAAAGCACATAACAAAAATGACAGCAATCATATTTGATAATTACACATCTGGCAAGGGATTTATCTCTAAGATTTATAGTGGAAGAGTGGATGACAAAGTATGGTATATACACATAATGGAATGCTATGCAGTACTAAAGAATAATGTATAGTCTGCAAAACATTGCATAATATAGATGAACTTGGAGGACATTATGCTGAGTAAAATAAGTCAATCACAGATGGACAAATGTAGTATTAGTTCATTGCTGTGGAGGGTCAAGGAAAGGTTTATATATGGAGGGAAACCTTCTTTGTTGGTTGCCAAGGGTGGCCGGGAAGGGGAGGGAACATTGAAAAACAACAACAACAAAAAAAAATGCATCGATCCATGTCACTTTAGTTTTGTGTATTTCACTGTACATAAATTATATTTCAATAAAACGAAATTTTTTTTAAAAAAAAAGCACATAGAAAAGAATGGTACACACTACATTCCAGTGGGGACAGGATAAATTTTTCAATGAATTACATAGGGGACAATTAGTTATTCATATAGAAAAAAATCAAATAGGACACTTACCTCATAGTATATATCCCAAAATCAGTTTGGGGTGTGTGTGGATTACAGCTTTAATGTAAAAAATGTAAGGTTTTTATAAAAAATAATAAAGGATATCCTCATGGCTTCAAAAAAAAAAAAAAAAAATGATCAGTGCAGTGGAAGACACCAGAGGGATCACAGAGTTAAAGGTAACACAAGTGAATACTATTGCATACACAATCCTTCAATGACAGAAATAATAATTTGTGAGTGGAAACTTAGATTGAGTGTCTGAACAGTGTGGGAAGATTAATGAGATTACACACATAAATATATATAGGTCAAACAGAGGATATCTCTATCTATGTATGTTTGTGCTGCAAATATATCCATGAATGTAGTAGAGCATGGAGGGGGACAAAGTTATGAAAGTTGTTTATTGATAACCAAACACCTTGCTGGGTATGGAAGCTCAGGACCATAGTCTTGGGGGACACTAAAATCAATTGGCATAACATATTCTACATCTTACTTTGGTGAGTAAAACTTGCTAGAAGCTTGTTAGCAGCCATCTAAGTGCCACTATTGGTCTCTCCACGGCTGGAGCAAAAGAGGGTGAAGAAAATCAAAGATGCAGGTAATCAATTAGTTCAAAGGACTGATGGAACTTGTGAACTTCAAACTCCACAATCCTGAAATGCGAAGAACTAGGTGGTGCCCAGCTAAAACTGCTGACCACTCTGAAAAGAATCACAATATAAAGCCCAGACAGAGTGGAAGAAGATGTGAACAAAACTCAAAATCATTAAAAAATTAAAAAAATAAAAACTGGTTTACTGGTCTGATGAAGACTGGTGGAACCCCCAAGTGTATGTCTGTTTATGACACCTTTCAAGCTAGTAATTTCACATAACTCCCATGACTCAGCTAGCTGTCAGCCAAATGATAGGCCTATAAGGTGAATACTAACACCAGGAGGGTATGTACTCATTAGAACAATCAACCATATGAAATCAAGAGGACAGCATTTGCCCAGGGATAGAGCTAGGAAGACAGATGAGGATGAGAAGGAAAGATGTAGGGAAAGGGTGGGACTAGGAGGAAGCGAGAAGAATGAGGTTACAGTGTGGGGATTGCAGTAAATGTCACAAAACAATTTGTATGAACTGTTGAATGGAAAACTAATTTGCTCTATAAACTTTCAAGCAAATCACAATAATAAAAAAGGAAATGTTCAAAATTAATGGTGATAGTTGCACAGCTCTGTGAATATACTAAAAAACACTGAATGGTAAATTTTAAAAGTGTGAATTCTATGGTGTGTGAATTATATCTTAATAAAGCTGATGTATGTATTGTTATTAGTTTCCAATGAGTCAGTTCCAACTCATGGCAACCCCACATATGCAGAATAAAACCACTTCAAAGGGTTTTCAAGACTGTGACTTTCACATGCAGATCACCAGGCTTGTCTTCTGAAGCACTTCTCAGGGAAAATCTTAATTCAAATCCAAACTTTTGGCTCACAGTCAAACACATAACCATTGTGCCACCCAGAGACTCCATATATGTGTGTGTGTGTGTGTGTGTGTGTGTGTACATATATATACATAATCAACCTAAAAAGAGTCTTAACATGAGGGCTGCACAAAAACAGCCATACTTTGCCAATCTACACTAAATTATAAAAACTGCTTTTGAAAACTCTGGTCAATAGACACTAAACAGAAGGGAATGGGTTTCTGGTGCAGAACTTAGGCAGCAACTCAGAGTATTTTGTACCTGCCATAATAAGGATCCTAACACTTAAGGGTTTACCTGAAGTAGGACTTTTATATTCTACATTTAAAGCTATAAATAAACTGTGATGAGGGTTGGTGAGCATCATCCTTGAGGTTTAAAGTGCTTCCATTATAATTAGCATTGCAGTGGAAAAGTTAGAAGCCATAGTTCAGAGACCACGGTCCTGAAGACTTAACTTTGCTACTTATTTTTGTCTTCCCTTATTGGTTTCTCTTTTGCAAGACTAGTGGCAAAACCATTAAAAAGCCCACATTCTTGCTGCAAGGGCAGCAAAGAAATGCAGAACCGAGAAGACTGCGTTTCACTCCACCTCCAGTCTCAGACAGGGCCACCTCAGGGAAAGTGGGTGATTTCAAGGCTACAGCATTGAGATGTTGAAGTCTGACAGATAGGAAAGAAGAAAGATGATAGACACTGAATTTCCAAACTGACCCTGGGGCTCTTGCAGTAAAAAGATGGATTTCTTCTCCATGGTGCCAGAAATTAGTCTAGATTTGACTCAAAAATTGTTCAGGGAAAATTGAAAACAGGCAAAACTGTGTAGAAAACAGAGCACTCAAAATGTGTAGCCCAAAGTATGGTACCCTGGACAAAGGTCTAAGGTCTCACTAGACGTGAGATTCACAATGAAACAAATTCTGTAAGTACTGAATACTTATTTAACACAAATCTTCATTAATGTGAGTTTTCATTAACAACCTGCAATATGCAGATGATACAACTTTGCTTGCTGAAAGTGAAGAGGACTTGAAGCATTTACTGATGAAGATCAAAAACTATAGCCTTCAGTATGGATTGCACCTCAACAATAAAAAAAAAAAAAATCCCAACTGGTCTAATAAGCAACATCATGATAAATGGAGAAAAGATTGAAGCCGTCAAGGATTTCATTTAACTTAAATCCACAACCAATGGCCATGGTAGTCATCAAAAAAAAAAAACACTGCTATTGAGTCCATTCCAACTCATAGTGACCCTATAGGACAGAGTAGAACTTCTCTACAGGGTTTCCAAGGCTGTAACTGTTTACAGAAGCAGACTGCCTCATCTTTGTCCCACAGACTAGCTAGTGAGTTCCAACAGGTGAACTTCTTATTAGCAGCCCAATGCTTTATCCACTACACCACCAGTGCTGCAAAAGACCTCTCTGAAGTGTTAAGGAGCAAAGATTTCACTCTGAAGACTAAGGTGCTCCTGACCCAAGCCATGGTATTTTCAATCATCTCATATGCACATAAAAGCTGGACAATGAATAAGGAAGACCAAAGAATTGATACATTTGAATGTTGGTGTTGGCAATGAATATTGAATGTATCATGGAATATCAGAAAAATTAACAAATCTGAATTGGAAGAAACACAGCCAATGATCCTTAGAAGCAAGGATGGTGGGGCTTCATCTCATCTATTTTGACATGTTATCGGGAGGAACTGGATCTCTGGTGTGGGGCATCATGCTTGGTAAAAGAGAAAGACTCTCAGTGAGACGGATTGACACAGTGGCTGCAACAATGGGCTCAAACATAGCAACGATTTTGAAAATGATGCAGGACAGGGCATAATTTTGTTCTCTTGTACATACATTATCATGGGTTATAACTGACTTGACTGTACCTAACAACAACAATAGAATACTTATGGAGAGCAGTTTTGTTCATGTGGTTATTCTTCATTAACTGAGGTTACTCTTTTGAAAAACTGATTTTTCTTATGTACTTTATAAGCTTTGTAAGCTGCTGGTATTAGTCATATAGTGCTGCCATAACAACAACAACAACAACAAAAAAAAAAAGAAAGTGGCTTTAAAGAACAGAAATTTGTTTTCTCACAGTCTCACAGCTCTAGAGCCTGGAAGTCCAAGTCAGGGTACGAACTTTGTCAGTTTCTTCTGTGGGGCTCTTTACCAGTTTCTAGTATCTGCCAGCAACCCTGGTATTTCTTTGCTTGTAGAAAGGTCTTCTGAAACTCAATTTTACTCATCTATGAAATAATAGTAACTATATCATAGTGCTATAGTGAGTTATAAATCAATTGATTATATAAATTGCTTAGCACAGTACTTGACAAACAGTAAGCCAATGACTGCATGTTTTTCTATTCTGAACTTTTTATAACAGACCACTTAGATGTCATTAGATTTTGAACTCATGCTGCTTTGGCATGGCCTAATTAACATAACAAGAGGAAACCTTTCTTTTCAAACGCATTATTTATAGATATAGGGGTTAGGAAGTCAAAATATGTATTGGCAGGATACAATTCCATTCATAACACTTAAGAGGCTTTAAATGGATTTAAGAGACTTTCAAAAGCATGTGAAGCCATTTTAAATAGCACATGTGTTGATATAGATACTAGAGGAACCACTTCATAATATCTTCAACTTTGGTCCAATAACTTATGTTCTCTTTTTTCTTTCTGGACAGGGCTGGAAAAAAGAGAAATGCAATTGGGTCAGATCATGAGCCAGATTTATTCCCAGCCAGTGAGGTGCTTCAGTATGAACATGATCCTTCTTTAAAAAAATTTAAAAAAAAAAAAGAATAGAAAGATAGAATTGGCTGAAAAGACAAATTGGAAGTCATATCTGTTGGAAATGTCCCTGTATCCTCACTGAGCTTAGAGTTTAGTCTGAGGGATTGCTTTTGTCACCTTTATCCAGGGAAATTTTCAATGAGAAGCATTTGAAGAGGGTCATACCTTACACCTCTAGTGTGGCTTCATTAATTCCCAATATTAGTATGAACTTCTAGGACGGGAAATATCTGTGTTAAATTAAAAGTGCTAACACAATATTAAAATCAAAATATAAACGGTTTAGGTTGTCCTGGGTTGATTATTATTCATTTTACTATTAATAAATGAATCAAAATAATTCATTTCCTTCAATGTGTGAGAATAACTCAGAGATGCTGTCCCAAACTAGAACTTTTAGTTTTTGCCCTTCTCTGTCCTTTCTTGTTTTTTTCTGATTCACTAATAGTTTAATTGCAAATGTCAGAAACCATTCTATTTAAAAGATAAAAGTTTTCAGTACAAGGAAGTAGGTGATTGCAAATGTACTGGAAAGATAACAAGAGGGATTTAGGCCCATTTGCCATGAATAACTCCCAGACCACCACCCAGAACAGATCTGCAAAATATATTGCCACTTCAGTAAAGATCAGAAAGCCACAGTCCCTACTAATGTCCCTATGGTCACCCTGTTTCTGTGATGATCTGAGGATAAGAAGCCATCATCACACCATTAATTCCAAGAACAAATCACCTCAACTGTGGGCCATCTCAATAAATGTATTCCCCATGCTTTGCCTTCTCAGAGCCTGGAACCTCTGCTGCCTTAACTACAGAAAAACACAATCCAAAATGGCAACAGTTACCTGAAGAAACATAAGAGGGATAAGAGGAACAGATCTCAATGTTGCTTTCCAAATTTTGTGAATATCTACTTAGAAGTAAGTTGGTCTCCAAAGTGTAAGAGAGTCTGGAAAATGTAGGATTTATCTTCCCCGCCACTCCTCGGAAGGAAGGTTGGGCCATCCTACTTCCGTAGTGATACTGCCTCGGAAACCAAAGGAGGGGTCGCTATGAGTCGGGTTTGACTCCACGGCACATAACAACAACAACAACAACCTCTCGGAATAAGGATATAAAGGAACACAATAGAACAGAGTGGCCTAAACTGGAATGTCTTCTCCACCTTCCCATCATACGCAATGATACCTTTATTTAGAAAATTCTTCCACAGTAAACTAAAAATGACTGATAGGATCAAAATGTCACTCTTTCCAGGTAGATCTATATGCATTGAAAATAAAAAAAAATGCAGAACATTTTATTAAGAAAATTAAAAGTTTCACAATGATATTTACAGAATTATAAGAGAATTGAGATGTTTCAACATTGAGATGTTTCAACAAACACATGCTCCACTGGAGGAACTCACTTGGTTATTCCAAGAGATTTAGAAGACAACTACCTGGCCAACTGACTGGAAAAGATCCATATTTGTACCCATTCCAAAGAAAGGTGATCTCACAGAAAGTGGAAATTATTGAACAATATCATTAATATCTCATCCAAGTAAAATCTTACTGAAGATAATTCAAAAATGGTTGTGGAAGTATATTGACAGAGAACTTCCAGAGGTGCAAGATGGATTCAGAAGAGGACATGGAACAAGGGATATCATTGCTGATGTCAGATGGATCTTGGCTCAAAGCAAAGAATTCCAGAAAGATGTTTACTTGTGTTTTATTGACTATGCAAAAGCATTTGATTGTGTGGATCATAACAAATTGTGGATAACATTGAGAAGAATGGGAATTCCAGAACACTTAATTGTACTCATAAGGAACCTGTACATAGACCAGGAGGCTGTCATTCGAAGGGAACAAGGGAACACTGCATGATTTAGAGTCAAGAAGGGAGTATGTCAGAAATGTGTCCTTTCACCATATTTATTCAATCTGTATGCTGAGCAAGTAATCCATATAGGAAGAAGAACATGCCATTAGGATTGGAGGAAGAATCATTAACAACATGAGATATGCTGATGACACTATTTTGCTTGCTGAAAGTGAGGATGACTTGAAGCACTTACTGATGAAGATTTGAGAATACAATCTGCAGTATGGATTACATCTCAATATAAAGAAAACAAAAATACTCACAACTGAACCTATAAGCATCATCACGATAAATGGAGAAAAGATTGAAATTGTCAAAGACTTCATATTGCTTGGTTCTACAATCGACACCAATGGAAGCAGCAGTCTGGAGCAGATGACTTAAAGCACTGGGCAAGTCAGCTGCAAAAGATCTCTTTCAAGCACTGAAGAGTAAAGATGTCTCCTTGAGGACTAGGGTGTGCCTGACACAAGCCATGATATTTTCAATTGCCTCATATGCATGTGAGAGCTGGACAATGAATAAAGAAGACCGAAGAAGAATTGATGCTTTTGTGTTGTGGTGCTGGCAAAGAATGCTGAAAGTACCATGGATTGCTAAAAGAACTAACAAATCTGTCTTGGAGGAAGTGCAGCCAGAATGCTCCTTGTAAGTAAGAGTGGCCAGACTTCATCTGACTTACTTTGGTCATGCTATCAGAAGGGACCATTCCCTAGAGAAGGATGTCATGCTTGGTAAGGTGGAAAGTTGACAAAAGAGGGGAAGACTCTCAATGAGAGAGATTGATACAGTGGCTGTGGGTATGGGCTCCAGTATAGCAGGGATTGTGGAGCTGGCACTGGACTGGGAGGTGTTTTGTTCTGCTGTGAATAGGGTCACTATGAGTTGAAGATGACTCGACAGCACCTAACAACAACAAGAAGAGAAAAACTTTGTGTGCATGCATACATATATACATGTACAAAAACATGTATATGTCTATATAAGAATTTTATATGTATATATGTGCATGTAAGGAGCTCCAGTGGTGTAATGGTCAAGCCATTTGGCTGTTAACCAAAGCATTGGTGGTTCAAACCCACCAATTGCTCCAAGGAATGAAGATAAGGCAGTCTGCTTCCAAAAATATTTGTGGAAACCCAATTAGAGTCACTATGAGTCTGAATCAACTCTGTGGCAGTGAGTTTGAGTTTTCTTATGTGAGTATATGTATATATCCACATACATATCCTAAGTATAACATAAAAAGGTCTAGAAAGGAGCATACCTCAACTATCAACAGCAATTAACTCTAAATATGGCAATAAGAGGCTAATGTGAAAGAAAAGCTTTACGAGAATGAAAACGCTACATACCAAAATCTTTGAGACACACTAAAAGCAGTGATGAGAGGCTAATTTATAGCAATAAATGCACACATCAAGAAAGAAGAAAGAGCCAAAATCAGCACCTTAACCCAACATCTCCAACAATTAGAAAAGAACAGCAAAAAAGCCTACAGTCACCAGAAGAAAAGTCATAATAAA